>NC_051388.1:53734994-53737494 GCF_015228065.2 Penaeus monodon | reverse complement strand
TTACAGTAACAACAAACAATTTTTGTTATTTGATCAGCTTTATATAATATAAGATCTCTTAAATCTTATAATATTCATTGCTATCAAAGCCATATTACATGTTCAAACTTTATACAAACAAACGTTATTAGCAATATACAAAATCGAAGAAATCAATTGAGAATGTTTTTAAGAGGAAAAGTTTCCAGGTATTTCCAATGACTGTATCAACAACGAAGATAATCTCTGTGTTCATAGTTTATTTCTTTGATCTCTGAATACAGAATGATCTAGAAATATATTTAACGCATTTCCGTTGTAAAATTTAAGCACGGCAAGGCTTCTCCAGTGAAAAAAAATAAGCACAATAGTCACAAGGAATTGAATTTCAGACATGTTCTCAAGCTTAAAGGGCGGAGTTTAAACGATGACGTAAAACAGACCAACGCTTTGCCGAAAAAAAAAATCCAACGCGTTGATACTTTTTCCCTGCTCTACCAAAGACGTCCTAAAGCTAACCACAACAAATCACCTCGGGCATTGAAACACCACCCCGTATTTTGAACCTAACCCTTAAAAAAAAAATAAAAAAATAAATAAATAAATAAAAAAAACTCTCCTTCTCTTCCAAAGTCCATCGACGACGCTGAAAAAGTCGTCGAAGAAAAGCTGAGTCCAGAAGACCCATATGATCCCACCGTCGCCATCGTCCTGGGTGTCTTGGGGGGTCTGGTCGTTGTCGCGCTGGCTGGCTACGGAGGGTACGCGTTCTACAAGAAGAAAAAGGGAAATAAAAGGGTAAGATGATCCCTCCCTCTTTATTTCTGTTTGCTTATTTATTTGTTTATCTATCTATCTATCTATATATCTATATATCTATCTATCTATCTATGTATCTATCTATCTATCTATCTATCTATCTATCTATATATATATATATATATATATATATATATATATATATATATATATTGTGTGTGTGTGTGTGTGTGTGTTTCTCTCTCTCTCTCTCTCCCTCCCTCTCTCTCTCTCTCTCTCTCTCTCTCTCTCTCTCTCTCTCTCTCTCTCTCTCTCTCTCTCTCTCGTATTATTTATTTTTCGTTTCTAACAATGAATGCCTTTTATTTTTCTTGACAGACCTCGAGTGGTTATCAGAACGCCAGCTTCGAAACCGACAACGAAGCTAGGAGCTCTTAAGTGAGACATTGGTGTTTTGCGAGATCTGAATGGCCTCTGATGACGATATTGTTTGTTAGACTTATTATTTTTTCATAATAAACTGTTTTGTAAGGTCATTCCATGTATCTGTCAGACGCAACACACACACACACACACACACACACACACACACACACACACACACACACACACACACACACACACACACACACACACACACACACACAACACACACACACACACACACACACACACACACACACACACACACACACACACACACACACACACACACACACACACACACACACACACACATACACGCACACAGGATAACCATCATTAAAATACCTACAAATAAATTTATATGTATAACCATTCAAATAAAGATATAGTTAATGTGATAGATTCTCCTAATTAATGCATGACAAAACACATTGTATTGTAATATCAGTATTATCTATTTAATATTCATGTGGATCATGGATTAAATGTATTTATGTCTTTACATCAAGAAACAATAAAAAAAGAGAAAAGTTAGATGTCTATCCTAATGCTTTTCATTTGTTGCTCTGTTTTCGCGATTCAGTTAATCTTTATTGGCGTTCCAGTACCACAAGAATAACTGTGGGGGAAAAAATAATGCTGGTTGTTACTTACAGCTGATATGAAATACTGAAGGATATAACTTGCAGTTGCATCGCTTTACATTAGTTTCTCCTCGCAACCGTTTTCTGTTAAATGGTAACTGTCAATAAAACCGAAAACAGAAGAACAATTCTCAGTGTAAAACGGTATCCATTTAAAATGAGTGTCTACATTAATTATTCCAAACTTTTCTGTTCTGCGACCCCCGACTAATATTTCATAATCTCTCAGGCCCGTTCAGTGGCTGTCATCTTTAAAGATTCAGTTTTTACTTGTTATTGAATAGCGTAATGGTGCCGATAGGTATAGGATAAGAATTCTGTATGGAAAGATTCAAGTTCATTGGTATATGGTCGCTATTTATATGTAGGAATGGAGGCAAAACTCATATTACTCCATGACCACCCAGAAAATATCCCATGGCTTCAGGGCCGGATTCACTGACGCAATAATAATAATAATAGTATCGCAGTATTATCGCCGTGGTATTCTCAAAGAACTTACTAACTTAAATCTACCAGTGGGCTGAGTGATGGTAAGCGTGGTGGTACAGTAGATTCAAGGAGAGGATATCCATGTGGTAGCTCGTCCAAAAATGAGTATTTATGATTTTGTTTTGCTTTCATAATTGTTACGATTAGTTTGATGGCAAACACATTTCAAAGCCTGTACATGGCGAAAGGCGAATTTTACC
>NC_051388.1:53727494-53729994 GCF_015228065.2 Penaeus monodon | reverse complement strand
GAAGGGCGAGGTTCAGGGCCTGAGGGAGGAAGTGAAGGAGGAAAGGCGGCGTCACGAGGTAGTAACGTTGCAAGCAGAGAAGGCAGACGAGGTTCTGGCAACAGATGCCAGAGTGTCAGATTTACTGGGGTCTGCCTGGGGTCTGTGGCAGGAAACCCCCGGGCCTCGCAGCGTCGTTACGCAGCCAGTGGTCGCTGCAGAAGGCTGGGGACCCATCGGAACCGCTCTTGTGCCCTTGTGACCTGATATAACTTTGTGTTGCCCTGTTATAAGCTGTATCGTGCAGTGTGGCATGCTGGTTTCCCCCTGTATTGTGCCTATAGAAAAGTGTACGGGTAAATAACTTGTGTAAATAAAAGAAAGATTGTGATTCTGTGTTTACTTCGTGCCCTGCCTCGCCACTTGGCGTTTCCTCTCCTGGTGTTCTGGGACGCTGTGGTGTTCGGTGCCTCTTGGAGCTGTTCAGTGTTCACGACCCTGTATATAACACGCCGTCTGCCTAGCCTGCCTTGTGTTGGTGGCAGAGAGACGAGGCGGTCGGCGTAACAATATAAAAGAAACTTTCCAAAAAAGTGTAAATACAATAAATAAAATTAAATTGTAGTGGGGACATGGCATGTTTTCTTGCCAATCGTGCGGGTTAACACCACGTGAAAAATAGAAGCTTACGCAAACTGAAGTAACTCGCTTATCTCTTTCCCAACTCTAGTATCAAAGGCAATCTCCGCTGTTGATATGTGGCATGGAAATATACACATTTCTACCCGGTCGAAGTGATAATCTTACTATAAGATTAAAGCTGTTAACTCAATCGCCCCGGCTGGTATGTTACAACCACTAATGAAACCGGTGACATTTCGACAGGGTCCGCCGGCAACAGCCGTCGTGCTGGTAAAGAGATTATGCGGCATGCTTACACCATGGCGGCAGGAGCGCCTGCTGGCAATCCCACCGCCACGGTAAGCGCCGAGTGTCAGAGAACAAAATGAGACAGTCATAAAAAGCTGACACAGGCCGGGCCATATATGGATGGCCCGGGCGAAGTAAATCTCTATCGTATCGCATCGCTTCGTCAGTTTTATATGTGCACACACACACACACATATACATACATACATACATACATATATATATATATATATATATATATATATATATATATATATATATATATATGAATATTTAATATATAAATATATATAATGCATATGCCATGCTAGGTTGCTGTTTCTAATTGGTAACTGCTAAAAGCGTCATCGAATGGTTGTCATTAGAAGGCTTACTGCTAAAGGCCTTTTTTCATTTTCGTTTGGTTGAAGGTAATTAATCCTTCCTCCTTACATAATGTTAAATGTAAAAACTACTTACAGTAATTAGCCAAGAATACCAAAAATGTAAAATAATAATATGTAATAATATCGACATATACCATTATCAATGATATTTACAATTATCAGCTAAGACATATGTTAGCAGTGTCTTGGCTTATTTCGTCACATAACGAAAGTATCACACTTTTCTCCCACAGAAATTGTAGTTTTATTTTTATTTTCAAGTCTGACTCATAAGGCGTCTCGACGACAACGACAAACACAAAAGGACACACACACCGTATGCCAGTTTTTTTTTCTGATATTAAACACTAAAGTGGACAAAGAGAATGTGTATATGTTGTGCGTGTGCCTTTGAATATTATTATTCCTTTTATCCATAGGTGTGAAAGTTTGAGGGATCAATATTAACAACTTGAGATATGCAGATGACACTGTACTAATAGCAGAAACGGAAACAGATCTTCAAAATATATTGAAAAAGGTTGTAACAGAAAGTGAGAAGAAAGGTCTTCAGATAAACATCAAGAAGACGGAATGTATGGTGATATCAAGAAAGAATATAACACCAAAATGCTCTTTGAATATTAAAGGTGAAGAAATAAAGAATGTTGAGAAATTCACATACTTGGGTAGTTTGATAACATCAGATGGAAGAAGTGTAACTGAAATAAAGAAAAGAATTGGTATGGCAAAGGAAGTCTTCAACAAGATGAGAGCTGTCTTTAAGAACAGACAGTTGAAGGTAAAAACCAAAGTTAGAGTGTTAGAATGTTACGTGTGGCCAGTTTTGCTGTATGGGTGTGATGCTTGGACAGTCAATGAAAATATGAAAGAAGATTAAAATCAGTAGAAATGTGGTTCCTCAGAAGAATGCTCAGGATTTCATGGACAGAAACAGTTATTACTGAAGAAGTTTTAAGAAGAGCATGAGTTAAAAGAACCTTGATGAAAGTTAGCAGGAAAAGACAACGAGGTAGATTAACGCGGCCGTGAAGCATCTCCAATTTACTCAGCGAACGTTTCAAAGGTGTGCCTGTAAACGCTCATCATCAGTGCTAAAATAGTGAGACAAACAAGAAAGACAATAAAAATATATATAATGTGAGGTTCCGACTTTTCATCCTGCGATAATAAAAGTAATAAAATATAAGATTTTGAACGATGAA
>NC_051388.1:53717494-53724994 GCF_015228065.2 Penaeus monodon | reverse complement strand
CCCTTCGTCTCTCCCTTTTCTCTCTAGATAAGGCGAATACTGTGCCATCTATGGGTGGCTTTTGCTCGCATTAAGTCAAGGGAGTCTCGTGGATGGAAACGTTGGTACGCTCTTCTCGGCTTTAATTATGTTATTGGGTGATTTGACTGATCAATTTTAGTCTCAAAAAATAAATAAATAAATAAACGTTGACAGTGCAGTTGCGTAATATACATATATATATATATATATATATATATATATATATATATATATATATATTATATATTTATATATGTATGTATGTATATATATACATATATATATACACAAATATGTAAAACAAAGACTAGAAGAGTCAAAACCTAAGCAGAGGAAGTAACCTTGACATTAGAAGCACTTAATTATAACAGCTAAAAATTATTGTAGCAATATGTGAAGAAAAAAAATACAGATTAAGCGTGAATACCTGAACACAATATTACGATTATACACTTCTTTTGATTGCTAAGATAAGGGCAAGCCCGCATGCGCTGGATATATGAATGACCGTATTCATTTGAAGCAGTCTGTCATCGGCACTATGAAGGAAGGGAACGCCAGAGACTTTTTGATGCCGTAGAGAAAGTTCATCCAGCTATTTGACCGACGATTTGAGTGTGAGTGTGTGACACACTTCCCTTTGGTATGTATCCATTATGAGCATTTGGTTTCCTGTTTTGGGAAGTAGATTGATGCAGGTATCGTAAAATATTTGGTTAGAGAGGCACCGAGCCAGTGTTGGTGAAGACACAAACAGTCGAATTATAGTGCTACATTTTAACAAACTACGTTAATATTGCAAAAATTAAGTCTACAGACACATTTCTGGTAGACGTTTTTTTTTATAATCAGTGTCTTTTTTTATTATTCTGAAAGCATTTCTTTTTGTTTTGTTTTTGTTTGTTTTGTTTTTAGATACATCACATTTTTTATGCTACATTTATATGTTAGATGAACGAATAACAACTACCAGGCAGTTTGGCGGATTGAAACTGAGAAATATGAACATAGAATTTCTTGTACTAGTTTGGAAAAACAAATAAAAATTAATAAACAAATAAGTAACAGACAGCAAATATAATAATCCCCTACATTTGACTTTATTACCAGTGATTTAGTTTATATAATTTTAGTGAAAGTCAGAAGTTAAAACATTACTTAAGATGCATAGGCGTTTTATCTCTCCGAAAACATCTTCGTCAGCATCGTTAACTCTCCTGGTTGGTGAAGCCCTCCCTTGTTTCCGTCTCCACGAGGGTATGGTATGCATCCTCACGCAAGACACTGCAAGTTAGCTAGTGCTTCCTCTCAGGCTTCCTTCCTTTGACCTTTGGTTCCCGAAGTCTCATCGAAGTAAACGAACAAGTTCAATCTTGGACGGTGCGTGAAAGGAAACAAGTACTTCAGAAATTTCTTATCTTTTCGTAGGTTGACAAAGTTGACTCTGTGTATGGATTCATGTGTCTGAATATGACTGTGATACGTGCCACACATATAAGCACACATACACACGCGCGCGCGCGCTCATTCTGTCTCTCTCTCTCATACACAGACACACAAACACATTCGCACATACATACATACACAGGTACAAAAAAAAAATAATTTTCAGTTCAATTTTAAAATATTTTACTTAATTTGTTACAGTGGTCATTCGTCTCACATTAACAATATTTTCCTTGTGACATATAAATCGAATATTTTGTAGGTATTTTGTTACGATCAGAAACTAGAATGCAATGCATGGCTACATACCAGAATTCGCTTTTCTTTGACAAAGCAACCAAGCTTTAAATATACATGATGCAATGGGTGAATTGGTTGCACATTACGGATCAATAGTTTTACATTCGTTTTTTGACACACAAAATCTTGACCTGTTCTTTGGATACGTGTCGTGATGTGCTGTCTGATTAGGTAATGACCAACGAGGATTGTATCCTTGTATCAAATCGGCAAATGAAAATACATGCATTTTAGTTACAGTTGTGTTTAAGTGTCTTGTTTGCATTTAGGAATAATGTGTTTTAACATATTAACATTATCTAAAACTATCCTTGCAACAAAGTAACAATCATCTTTGCTACATGCTCAAAGTAGGACAAATACACAAGCACACCGCTGTATAATCCAAATTAAGATTAAGTTAGGCCGTCCTCTTCGGCATAATGCGTCTGCTGCAGGCGCCACGAAAGTCAGCACCGTATTAAAATTTAATCCAGGTCTCTCGTGAGCGTGCGCAAGGCTAGCGTTAGGATCAAATTATAATACACCGTTATACCAGTATTAACCTTTAAGCTCAAATCGTAAGCCTGTACATGTGCACAGCTAATCAATTCTCATAATCGTGTACTGATACGGAATCCACTCCAGGAAAGCATGCGTTTATATATAGTGGTGGTCTTGCTGCTGCACTACGGCGGGTAAGGACTAGGTTCAGCCGAGTCAGCACCAGCTGACACACGTGATCAAGTCGGCATTAGTCGACACAGGTCGGGCTCCCCTCATGGGCATAACCCGGGCGAGGCTAAGCTTCGCATATCGGACTTGTGCATTTTAAGCCTGAAATAAGATTCTATGAGACTGCACACTTGCAGATAAATCATTTTGGTGTAAAATGGGTTGAGGATTAACAGTACAAATAATAAAGAAACACACACGCGCGTCATATTACAAATCTATGTGATCTTATTCTAACTCTTATCATTATAATTGTCATTACTGTTATTGTTGTTTTTATTATCGTTGCTGCTGCTATTATTACTATTGTTATTATTATCATGATTGTTATTATTAACATTATTACAATTATCATTCTTCTTTAGGATAAGTCCACTGCAGTGAAGGAGATAGACCGCCCACACAAAATTCTACATATGGAAATGCCTGCCTGTGGAAAAAAATGCACATAGGGAAAAAAATAATGAATAAGGGGAATGTCAGGCTAGGAAAGAATCTGTAGATCAATCACGTCTTCCACATGTCACACGCTTATTTACAACTTCGCCAAAAATCTGTCACAAGCTGTTATCCCTCAAATAGCTCTTAGAATTGTTAACCAGATCTGGGATTGTAATTATTTTCTTTTTACTAAGACCACTAAGGATTTGCAGTCTTGAATTCCTTAAGGCTTAAGTAGTTAAATCATTTATGAAGGACAGATTTCCCGGGGTTTCCTTCCAATCCTCAGAATGAAAACAGAAAATATTGTGACCAAGATTAGACCTTACACACACACACACACACACACACACACACACACACACACACACACACACACACACACACACACACACACGTACATATATATATATATATATATATATATATATATATATATATATATATATATATATATGTGTGTGTGTGTGTGTGTGTGTACTTATATATATATGTGTGTGTGTGCGTGTGTGTGTGTGTGTGTGTGTGTGCGTGCGTGTGTAAATACATACATACAGACATCATTATATTGCCTTTATGATGATATTCATGGTGATGATGCTGATAATACATGTCCATGCTAATACAACAACAACATTACAATGATAATGACAATGATCATAATAAAAATGATAATCGTAATTATTGGTAGCAGTAACAATAAATGAATAGGATATACATGATCATTAATACTGCGCAGTATTTTGATCGTGTTAGTTAACAGAGAAGTATATAAGTACTTTTATATACGTATATACACACCTTGATTTGAACAAGCGAAAAATGAGTTGGTCTTTGATCATTTAATTTGAGTGAACTTTCGATGACGATTCCCACTTTACACTGTGCAATTAATTTGGTTAGTTTATGGCGTGTAAAATACGAGTTACTGTATCCTTAATGCTGTAAATGCTTTGTCTATGTTGCCTGATCATTGGCGGTCTTCTTTTCAATTCCCAAAGTTGACTGATAGCTTGGAATCCATCTTCTTAATCCGTAAGCTATCAGTAATTTTTTAATTTTTTTTATTCATTTATTTTTTTCATCAGTCAGCAACTCTTAGTGACGAAAATTCTATACAGTTTTTAAGCTGATCTTCATCTAAATCCGCAGAGTAGTACGATTTCATAAACGCATTTCATTGTAGTTATAGAGAATAAGTAATTATTTCAGCATTATATTCAGTCAGCGATTGCGGTATTGCCTCGTTTCCTCTGTGCGGACTTTGCATCTTCTTTGTATTAGTCTGTAAAGACATATATGATAGCTACTAATCCCTCTCTACTGATAGGGTAATTCGCCGCTAAGAACCTTAGCTGTTGACGCGGCAGATAATTTGAAATAATCAATCTCTACTGACACACGCATGTGCATGTGAGTGTGTGTGTGTGTGTGTGTGTGTGTGTGTGTGTGTGTGTGTGTGTGTGTGTGTGTGTGTGTGTGTGTGTGTGTGTGTGTGTGTGTGTGTGTGCGCGCGCACTGTAACGAAGGCTGATGAGCGGTAGAATGCAGACAAGTCGCGTCTGACATGCTGCGGAAATCTAGGGTAGCAGCAAAGCTGAAACAGATTTCTGGATCTCTTGTAGCAGTTTCTTTGTAAAGAGAGAATGGTACAACTGCCGGACAGAGGTTCGGTCTAGTCAGCTAGCTGTAGGCTGTCTATATGTCGCTCGCAGGCGACCTTCTCGTAAACAGAATAGGAAATTCACAAGGGTTGCGATGTACTAGGGAGTGTGGAGCAAAGGATTTGACTGGGGCGACGTCGCTAGGCAGAAGGCCTGTGGATGTCGCATCCACTGTCGTGTCGAGCAAAGGTTCGGTTGTAGAGGTTAGTGTTACTGTATTGAATATATATTTATAAGTTAATAATGTTATATGTATGGCAGTGGTAGAGCAAGAGAAGGAGTTCTGCTACGAGTGGTCCCAAGGGAGTCCTTTAGGGTTATGGGAGGTTATGGGAAAACACTTAAGAGTCCATAGTGGGCCTCCCTGCGAGAGATTTGGCGTGGAAATGGGCCATGTGTGAAATGTGTGTAAAATGGGTCTTACACTCTCTCTCTCTCTCTCTCTCTCTCTCTCTCTCTCTCTCTCTCTATATATATATATATATATATATATATATATATATATATATATATATATACTCACACATCAAAACAATGAACATTCATTATGATTCTTATTATATCAATAATTATTCGTAATATAACTGTCATCATTACAATGATTATAAAGGAAATGTTAAGGATAATCAATATATATATATATATATATATATATATATATATATATATATATATATATATATATATATATATGTGTGTGTGTGTGTGTGTGTGTGTGTGTATGTATGTATATGCGTGTGTGTATGCGCGCTCGCGTGTTTTGTGTCTATGTGTGTGTGTGTGTGTGTGTGTGTACGTGTGTGTGTGTGTGTGTGTGATTATATATACAAACGTGTATATTTATGTGTATATATATATAATTGATGACATAATGATATATTGCTAGAAGGAGGTGGGTGTACAGCGGAAGTGAGCAAACATGACTTAGGCTCCTATGACTCATACAACATAGCTTGAATCTCGGCCACTTCCTGGCCTATCAATCACTGATAGGGCAATGTGTCCTGAGCCAAGCCTTTTTTTCTTTTGGGCACATTCCTTCACTTCCAACATGATAAATTTCTAGTCAAGGTCAAAACAAGGTCTCTCACGAAATAGCAAGTACCACTCACAGACGCAAACATATACACTTTATGAACACAATCATGAACTCACGCATAGAAAATATACCAACATTGATAATGTAGGCCTATACATTTACTTTAAGTTAATTTTTTTCAGATTATCACTTTTATTACCCACTCTACACATATAAAATGCGCGCGCGCACACACACACACACACACACACACACACACATACACACAACACACACACACACACACACACACACACACCACACACACACACACACCACATACGACATATAAGTGTCCATCTATCTATCTATCCATATATGTATATGTATATATATATTTTATATATATATATATATATATATATATATATAATGCATATACAAATATATACATATATATGTACATATATATATATATATATATATATATATATATATATATATATATATATATATATATATATATATATATATATATATATATATTCCGCACACTATGTGCGGAACTTTAAATCCTATGATACAAGGCGGTGAATACACCAATAACACGGGGGGAGGGGGGGGTGAACACACTAGTAACACGGGGGGCGGGGAGTGAACACACATGATTTCGAAAAGTTTGCAATGTCTCGAGTAGACTAATAGGGCGGTAACTCTTGGGGTCAGTCAGGTCTTTTTGTGTCTTAGGAATAAGGGCCTTTAAAGCAGTCTTAAAGGGAGAGGGAAAATAGCCGGTAGCGAGAGAGGCGTTGTAGAGGTGAGTCAAAGCTTGTATAAGGTTGCCAGGAAGGTGAATAAGAGCGTCGCGTCCGAACTGTGAGGAGCCTGGAGCCTTAAGAGGAAACTTTTTTCTTTTTTCTTTTACTTCCTCGCACGAGAGGGGGCTGTGAATTCGCAGGAGTCGCCCAGCCTAACCAGTCCGATAATTGGCACTGGGTTAGTTTCTACCCTGTTCTCTTGACTCCAGGTATCAATTTCTTGAATTCTGTGAGTGAACAGGGGATGAGGAGGGTGAGGGTAGAAAACTTGGGCCCAGTGTTCTTCAAAAATTTTAATAACATCCACGGGATCTGAAACTTTTGCGTTATTATGAATGAGGTGGGAGAAGGGGGGGGGGTTACTACCTTTAAGTTGTTTGATCTTTTGCCCAAATCCCCGTGGATTGCGAACTCTGTTGCATCCTACTTTTTTTTTTTACTAAATCTGTCCAATATTTTTGTCGGTCGTTATCAAGACTATCAATGACGTTTAAATTTTGAGTAAAACGACTTCGAAAACCGGTCAGTAGGCGCTTTGTCCTTTCAGATGGCTGAAATGATATGCGTGTTTTATACTGAGACCTGGGGATAGTGCTTAGCATAGTTGAAGCGATGGAGGCGAAGATGTAATTCCAATGCCCATCTATTGTTTGGGAATCAAGCCCGTCAAGATTAAATTCAAAGTTTTGATATTTAATTTGGATTTAAACGACTCCCAGTCTGCTTGTTTATACCGGAAAGATAGTCTTTCTTTGTTTAGTATTGGTGATGTGGAAATTTTAATCATGATGGGTATGTGGTCTGAACCAACAACGTTCGGACCGGGTTGTATGTGTGTGTGTGGTAGGCAAGTGCTGCCCTGTTCCCGAAAACGAGATCAGGGCGGCCCTTTCCTCTCTTTGTGTATGAGGTGAAAAATTCGGGTCCTATGTAGTGGAGTCTTTTGCTGTCAAAAATAGAAAGGAGTTGCCTACCGTGTGCATTGGTAGTGCTGTGGTGGGTAGCGTTGATATCTCAGGCAAAGAAGACTAGGAGGTTTGTATGATTAAATAATTTGTTGAAGTCTACAAGAGGCAAA
>NC_051388.1:53664994-53704994 GCF_015228065.2 Penaeus monodon | reverse complement strand
AGTCTCATCTTGATAAAGAAACCTCTACAAATTACACCAGTTCTTCTTCAAGTTCCTCATCCAGTTCCTCTTTGGAGCCTATCAGTTCTTCTAATTTCCCAAGCTCCTCTATGGATTCAACCACTTCCTCTTTCCAATCGACCACTTCTCCAACTGATTCCTCTCCAATTAGCTCCAGCACCAGTGAGGAAACCACCATGTCTTCAATCTACTCCAGCTTTTCCACAGACTCTCCAACTTACTTTTCCACAACATCCTTGGATTCCACTCCTTCTTCAACTTACCTCACCTCAACTACCACCACTGACGATTCCACCTCCTCTACTTACACAAGCTCTCCCACAGAAATCTCTTCAACTTACACCAGCTCTTCTTCAGGTTACTCTACATCCAGCTCCTCTCTGGAGCCCACCATTTCTTCTACTTTTCCAAATTCCTCCATGGATTCAACCTTCCAATCGACCACTTCTCCAACTGATTCCTCTGTGGATTCAACTACCTCACCTAGCTCCAGCACCAGGAGGAAACAACTACATCTTCGGTCTACTCCAGCTCTTCCACAGACTCTCCAACTGACTCCAGCTCCTCTATGGAATCAACTACCTCTTCAAGGACGGACACAACCACTTCTTCAAGCTCTTCCACATCATCCTTGGATTCGACCACTTCTCCACCTTACCTCACCTCAACTACCACCACTGACGATTCCACCTCCTCTACTTACTCAAGCTCTCCCACAGAAACCTCTTCAACTTACACCAGCTCCTCTCTGGAGCCCACCATTTCTTCTACTTTTCCAAGCTCCTCCATGGATTCAACCTTCCAGTCGACCACCTCTCCAACTGATTCCTCTGTGGATTCAACTACCTCACCTAGCTCCAGCACCAGTGAGGAAACAACTACATCTTCAGTCTACTCCAGCTCTTCCACAGACTCTCCAACTGACTCCAGCTCCTCTATGGAATCAACTACCTCTTCAAGGACGGACACAACCACTTCTTCAAGCTCTTCCACATCATCCTTGGATTCGACCACTTCTCCAACTTACCTCACCTCAACTACCACTACTGAGGACTCCACCTCCTCTACTTACTCACACTCTTCCATAGAAACCTCTTTAACTTCTACCAGCTCTTCTTCAGGCTACTCCTCATCCAGCTCCTCTTTGGAGCCCATCAGTTCTTCTACTATCCCAAGCTCCTCTATGGATTCAACCATGTCCTCCTTCCAATCGACCACTTCTCCAACTGATTCCTCTGTGGATTCAAGTACTCCAGCTAGCTCCAGCACCAGTGAGGAAACCACCACGTCTTCAATCTACCCCAGCTCTTCCACAGACTCTCCAACTTACAACACCTCCTCTATGGAATCGACCACCTCTTCAAGTACGGACACAACCTCTTCAGGCTACTCTTCATCCAGCTCATCTTTGGAGCCCATCAGTTCTACCTTGCCAAGCTCCTCTATGGATTCAACCACGCCCTACGTCCCCACAACCAGTTCTCACACTGATTCCTCTGTGGATTCAACTACTCCAACTAGCTCCAGCACCAGTGAGGAAACAACCACCTCTTCTGTGGATTCAACCACTTCACCTAGCTCCAGCACCAGTGAGATAACAACCACGTCTTCAATCTACTCCATTTCTTCCACAGACTCTCCCGCTTATACCACCTCCTCTATGGAATCAAGTACCTCTTCAAGTATGGACACAACCACTTCTTCAACTTTTTCCACATCATCTTTGGATTCCACCACTCCTCCAACTTACCTCACCTCAACTACCACCACTGAGGAATCCAGCTCCTCTACTGACTCAAGTTCTTCCACAGGCTCAGAAACCTCTTCAACATACACTAACCCTTCTTCAGGTTACTCCTCATCCAGCTCCTCTTTGGAGCCCACCATTTCTTCTAGCTCCTCTGTGGATTCAACCACCTCCTCCTTCCAATCGACCACTTCTCCAACTGATTCCTCTGTGGATTCAACTACTTCACCTAGCTCCAGCACCAGTGATGAAACAACTACATCTCCAATCTACTCCAGCTCTTCCACAGACTCTCCAACTTACTCCAGCTCCTCTATGGAATCAACTACCTCTTCAAGTACGGACACAACCCCTTCTTCAAGCTTTTCCACATCATCCTTGGATTCCACCACTTCTCCAACTGACATCACCTCAACTACCACCACTGAGGACTCCAGCTCCTCTACTTACTCAAGCTCTTCCGTGGGCTTAGAAACCTCTTCAACTTACACCAGCTCTTCTTCAGGCTACTCCTCGTCCAGCTCCTCTTTGGAGCCCACCATTTCTTCTACTTTCCCAAGCTCCTCTATGGATTCAACCACGTCCCCCTTCCAATCGACCACTTCTCCAACTGATTCCTCTGTGGATTCGACTACCTCACCAGGCTCCAGCACCACTGAGGAAACCACCACGTCTTCAATCTACTTCAGCTCTTCCACAGACTCTCCATCTTACCCTACCTCCTCTATGGAATCAACCACCTCGTCAAATGCGGACACAACCACTTCTTCAAGTTTGTTCACATCCTCCTTGGAGTCGACCACTTCTCCGACTGACATCACCTCAACTACCACCACTGAGGACTCCACCTCGTCTACTTACTCGAGCTCTTCCATAGAAACCTCTTCAACGTACACCAGCTCTTCTCCAGGCTACTCCTCATCCAGCTCCTCTTTGGAGCCCACCATTTCTTCTACTTTCCCAAGCTCCTCTATGGATTCAACCACATCCTCCTTCCAATCGACACTTCTCCAACTGATTCCTCTTTGGATTCAACTACTTCGCTTACTCCACCCAAAGGGGGAAACCCCCCTTTCCCTTTATCTACCCCATTTTTTCCCAAACCCCCTTTACTTTCCACCATTTGGATTCCACCATTTTCCCCAAACTTACCCCCCTCAACTCCCCCCACTGGGATTCCATCCTCTATTTCCCAAATTTTCCCCAAAAACCCTTTTCAACTACCCCACCCCCCTTGGGCCCATTTTTTCTTTTTTAGCCCCAGGGATTAAAACCTTTTTCAAACCCCTCTCCAACTTTTTCCCTGTTTTAATACCTACTACCCAGCCCGGGGAAAAAACACACTTCCCCAATCCACCTTCCACGGGATCCCCAACTACCCCAGCTCCTCTAGGGAAACAACTACTTTAAAGGGACGGACACAACCCTTCTTCGTTTCCCACATATTTTTGGATTCCCCACTTCTCCAATTTCCCTCACCTCAAAACACACGAGGATCCCCCTCTACTTACCCCCACTCTTCTAGAAACCTCAAAAATTTTACCCTCTTCTTCAGGCTACTCCTTCCGCCCTTTTGGAGCCCCATTCTTCTATTTCCCCAAGCTCTCTTGGATTCAACCAGGCCCCCTTCCAATCGCCATTCCCCAAACGATTCCTCTGGGGTTTCAATACCCCCAGCTCCACACCATAGGAAACCACCACGTCTTAAATCTACCCAGCTTTTCCACAGACTCCCCAATTACCACCCCTCTTGGAATACCCCCTCTTAAAGACAACCCACCCAATTCCTCTTTTACCCACCCTCTTTTGACCCACCTCAATTTCCAAGGCTCCCTGATTAACCACCCCTACCCCCCAAACCATTCTCCACTATCCTCTTTTTCCCTATTTTAAAGCCCACAAAAAACCCATTTTTCTTGGATTCAACCACTTCCCTACCACACCTAAACAACCGTCTTAATCACTCTTCTCCACAGACCACTTTCCACTCTCAGGACTCCTCTTCAATTAACCCCAAAATCATTTCCCACTTTCACATTCTTACCACCACTCCTCCAACTTACCTAAACCTCAACTACCACCACTGGGGAATCCACTCCTCTACTGACTAAAGTTTTTCCCACGGGCTCAAAACCTCTTAAACATCACAAACCCCTTACTTCGGTTTACTCCTCATCCAGCTCCTCTTTGGAGCCCCAATTCTTCTAGCTCCTCTGTGGATTCAACCACCTCCTCCTTCCAATCGCCCCTTTCCAACTGATTCCTCTGTGATTCAACTACTTCACTCAGCTTCCAGCACCATGATGAAACAACTCATCTCCAATCTACTCCAGCTCTTCCCAGACTCTCCAACTTACTCCACTCCTCATGGAATCAACTACCTCTTCAAGTACGACACAACCCTTCTTAAAGCTTTCCACACATCTTGATTCCACCACTTCTCCACTGACACACCTAAACTCCACCACTGAGGACTCCAGCCCCTTTCTACTTACCAAGCTTTTCCCGTGGGTTTTTAAAAAACCCTTCCAACTTACACCCAGCTCTTTTCAGGCTACTCCTCGTCCAGCCCCCTTTGGAGCCCACCATTTCTTCTACTTCCCAAGCTCCTCTAGGATTCACCACTCCCCCTCCAATCGACCCATTCCCCAAAATATTCCTCTGTGGATTCGACTACCTCACCGGCTCCCAGCCCACCACTGGGGAAACCACCACGTCCCTTCAATCTACTTCACCCTTCCACAGACCTCTTCCATCTTACCCTACCTCCTCTATGGAACAACCACCTCTTTCAATGGGGGACCAACCACTTTTTTCAAGTTTGTTTCACATTCCTCCTTGGATCGACCACTTCTCCCGACTGAACCCCCTCAACTACCACCACGAGGACTCCACCTCTTTTCAAACTTACCGAGTCTTTCCATAGAAACCCTCTTCACGTACCCCAAACTCTTCTCCAGCTACTCCTCATCCAGCTCCTCGGACCCCAAAACCATTTCTTCTACTTTCCAAGCTCCTCTATGTTTTTCAACCACTTTCCCCCTTCCCAATCGCCACTTCCCCACCCTTTTTCCCAACTACCTCTTTTTGTTTTCCTCTTTTTCTTCCTTAGCTCCAGCACCAGTGAGGAAGCCACCATGTCTTTCAATCTACTCCAGCTTTTCCACAGACTCTCCAACTTACTTTACCACAACACCCCTTGGATTCCACCATTTCTCCAACTTACCTCCCTTTCAACTACACCAATGCCCGATTCCACCCCCCTCTACTACTCAAGCTCTCCCACAAAACCTCTTCACTTACACCAGCCTCCTCTCTGGACCCACCATTTCTTCTACTTTTTCCAAGCTCCTCCATGGATTAAACCCTTTTTCCAGTCCAACCACCTCTCCAACTGTTTCCCCCCCTCTGTGGAATTCAACTGACCTCACCTACCCCAGCACCCAGGAGGAAAAAACTACATCTTCTTCTATCCACCCTCTTCCACAGACTCTCCAACTGACTCCACTCCTCTATGGAATCAACTACCTCTTAAAAGGACGGCACAACCCCCTTCTTCAACCTTTCCACATCACCCCTTTGGATCGACCATTCCCCTTCCAACTTACCTCCCCTCAAACTACCCCCTACTAAAGGATTCCACTCCCCTACTTTACCAACACTCTTCCATGAAACCTCTTAAACTTTACCAGCTCTTCTTCAGCTACTCCCTCATCAGCTCCTCTTTGGACCCCAAATCGTTCTTCTACTATCCCAAGTTTTCCTCTTTGGATTCAACCCAATGTCCTCCTTCCAAATTTCGACCACTTTTTCCAACTTGTTCCTCTGGATTCAAGTACTCCAGTTTAGCTCCAGAACCATTGAGGAACCACCACGTCTTCAATCTACCCCAGCTCTTCCACAGCCCTTCTCCAACTTCCCAACCCCTTTCCTCTTTTGGAATCGACCACCTCTTCAGTAGGAAACAACCTCTTCAGGCTACTCTCATCCACCCTTCATTTTGGAGCCCCCATTTTCCCCTACCTGCCAAGCCCCTCATGGATTCAACCACCCTACTTTCCCCACAACCAGTTCTCACACTGATTCCTCTGTGGATTCAACTACTCCAACTAGCTCCAGCACCAGTGGGGAACACCACCTCTTCTTGGATTCAACCACTTCACCTACTCCACCACCAGTGAGATAACAACCACGCCCCCTTCAATCTCCCTCCATTTCTTCCACAGACCCCTCCCGCTTATACCACCTCCTCTAGGGGAATCAAGTACCTCTTCAAGTAGGGCCCAAAACCACTTTTCAACTTTTTCCACATCATTTTGGATTCCACACTCCTCCAACTTCCCTCACCTCAACTCCCCCCTGAGGAATCCAGCTCCTCTACGACTCCAAGTTTTCTTCACAGGCTCAGAAACCTCTTCAACATACCTAACCCTTCTTCAGGTTACTCCTCATCCAGTTTCCTCTTTGGGGGCCCACCTTTTCCCTTCTAGCTCCTCGTGGATTCAACCACCTCCCCCTTTCCCCAATCGACCACCTTTCCTCCAATGATTCCTCGTGGATTCAATTTACTTCACCTACTCCGGGCCCAGTGATGAAAAAAACCCTACATCTCCAATCTATTTCCAGCTTCTTCCACAGACTCTCCAACTTACTCCAGCTCCTCTATGGAATCAACTACCTCTTCAAGTAACGGACACAACCCCTTCTTCAAGCTTTTCCAATCATCCTTTGGATTCCCAAACCCTTCCCAACTGACATCACCTCAACTACCACCACTGAAGGCCCCCAGCCCCCTCTACTTACTCAAGCTTTTTTTTCCGTGGCTTAGAAACCCCCCTTCAACTTACACCAGCTTTTTTCCCTTCAGGCTACCCTCGTCCAGCTCCTCTTTGAGCCCAACCATTTCTTTTAACTTTCCCAAGCTCCTCTATGGAATTAAACCACGCCCCCCCCTTTCCCCAATTTCGACATTTTCTCCCACGGGAATTCCTCTGTGATTCGACTCCCTTTCCCCAAAGGCTCCAGCACCACTGAGGAAACCACCACTTTCTTCAATCTACTTCACCCTCCTTCCACGGGACCTCCATCTTACCCTACCTCCTCATGGATAAACCCACCTCGTCAAAATGGGACACAACCACTTCTTCAAGTTTGTTCACATCCCCCTTGGAGTCGACCCTTCTCGACTGACATCCCTCAACTACCACCATTTTGAGGCCCTCCACCCGTCTTACTTACCGAGCTCTTCCATAAACCTTTTCAAGTACACCAGCTCTTCTCGGGCCCAAACTCCTCACCCAAAGCTCCTCTTTGGAGCCACCATTTCTTCTACTTTCCCAACTCCTCTATGGATTAAACCACATCCCCCTTTTTCAATCACCACTTCTCCAACTGATTCCTCTTTGATTAAACCTACTTCGCTTAGCTCCAGCACCAGTGAGGAAGCCACCATGTCTTCAATCTACTCCAGCTTCTTCCACAGACTTTTTCCAACTTACTTTACCCCCCAACATCCCTTGGATTCCAACCCACTTCTCCAACTTACCTCCCCTCAACTACCACCTGACGATTCCACCTCCTCTATTACTCAAGCTCTCCCACAGAACCTCTTCAATTACCCAGCTCTCTCGGAGCCCAACCATTTTTTCCCTACTTTTCCAAGCTCCTCCATGATTAAACCCTTTCCCAGTCAAACCACCTCTCCAACTGATTCCTCTGTGATAACCCTCAACCTAGCTCCCAGCCCCCATAAAGGAAAAAACCCTACATTTCATTTCCCTACTCCAGCTCTTCCACAAAACCTTTTCCAACTGACTCCAGCCCCCCTCTATGGAATCAACTACCTCTTAAAGGCACGACACAACCACTTCTTCAAGCTTTTCCACATCATCCTTGTTTCGACACTTCCCCAAAACTACCTCCCCCTCAACTCCCAAACTACTGAGGACTTCCACCTCCTCTACTTACTCACACTCTTCCATAGAAACCCTCTTAACTTTTTCCCAAAACCCTCTTCTTCGGCTACCCCCTCATCCAGCTCCTCTTTGGAGCCCATCAGTTCTTTACTATCCCAAGCTCCTCTATGGATTCAACATGTCCTCCTTCCAATCGCCACTTCTCCAACTGATTCCTCTGTGGATTCAAGTACCCCCACTAGCTCCAGCCACCAGTGAGGAAACCCCCCCACGTCTTCAATCTACCCCAGCTTTTTCCACAAAACCTTTCCAACTTACAACACCTCCTCTATGGAATCGACCACCTTTCGTACGGACCAACCTTTTTCAAGGCTATCTTCATCCACGCCTATCTTTGAGCCCACCAGTTCTACCTTGCCAAGCTCCCTCTATGATTCAACCACGCCTAGCCCACAACCATTCTCACACTGATTCCTTTGGATTCAACTATCCAACTAGCTCAACCAGTGAGAAACCCACCTCTTGTGGTTCAACGCACCACCGTCTCAACCGTGAGATAACAACCACGTCTTCAATCTACTCCATTTCTTCCACAGACTCTCCCGCTTATACCACCTCCTCTATGGAATCAAGTACCTCTTCAAGTATGGACACAACCACTTCTTCAACTTTTTTCCACATCATCTTTGGATTCCACACTCCTCCAACTTACCTCACATCAACTACCACCACTGAGGAATCCAGCTCCTCTACTGACTCAAGTTTTCCACAGGCTCAGAAACCTCTTCAACATACACTAACCTTCTTCAGGTTACTCCTCATCCAGCTCTCTTTGGAGCCCACCATTTCTTCTAGCTCCTCTGTGGATTCAACCACCTCCTCCTTCCAATCGACCACTTCTCCAACGATTCCTCTGTGGATTCAACTACTTCACCTAGCTCCAGCACCAGTGATGAAACAACTACATCTCCAATCTTACTCCAGCTCTTCCACAGACTCTCCAACTTACTCCAGCTCCTCTATGGAATCAACTACCTCTTCAAGTACGGACACAACCCCTTCTTCAGCTTTTCCACATCATCCTTGGATTCCACCACTTCTCCAACTGACATCACCTCAACTACCACCACTGAGGACTCCAGCTCCTCTACTTACTCAAGCTCTTCCGTGGGCTTAGAAACCTCTTCAACTTACACCAGCTCTTCTTCAGGCTACTCCTCGTCCAGCTCCTCTTGGAGCCCACCATTTCTTCTACTTTCCCAAGCTCCTCTATGGATTCAACCACGTCCCCTTCCAATCGACCACTTCTCCAACTGATTCCTCTGTGGATTCGACTACCTCACAAGGCTCCAGCACCACTGAGGAAACACCACGTCTTCAATCTACTTCAGCTCTTCCACAGACTCTCCATCTTACCCTACTCCTCTATGGAATCAACCACCTCGTCAAATGCGGACACAACCACTTCTTCAAGTTTGTTCACATCCTCCTTGGAGTCGACCACTTCTCCGACTGACATCACCTCAACTACCACCACTGAGGACTCCACCTCGTCTACTTACTCGAGCTCTTCCATAGAAACCTCTTCAACGTACACCAGCTCTTCTCCAGGCTACCCTCATCCAGCTCCTCTTTGGAGCCCACCATTTCTTCTACTTTCCCAAGCTCCTCTATGGATTCAACCACATCCTCCTTCCAATCGACCACTTCTCCAACTGATTCCTCTTGGATTCAACTACTTCGCTTAGCTCCAGCACCAGTGAGGAAGCCACCATGTCTTCAATCTACTCCAGCTTTTCCACAGACTCTCCAACTTACTTTACCACAACATCCTTGGATTCCACCAATTCTACAACTTACCTCCCCTCAACCTACCACCAACTGACGATTCCACCTCCCTCTACTTACTCAAGCTCTCCCACAGAAACCTCTTCAAACTTACACCAGCTCCTCTCTGGAGCCCACCATTTCTTCTACTTTTCAAAGCTCCTCATGGATTCAACTTCCAGTCGACCACCTCTCCAACTGATTCCTCTGTGGATTCAACTACCTCACTAGCTCCCAGCACAGTGAGGAAACAACTACATCTTCAGTCTACTCCAGCTCTTCCACAGACTCTCCAACTGACTCCAGCTCCTCTATGGAATCAACTACCTCTTCAAGGACGGACACAACCACTTCTTCAAGCTCTTCCACATCATCCTTGGATTCGACCACTTCTCCAACTTACCTCACCTCAACTACCACTACTGAGGAATCCAACCTCCTCTACTTACTCACACTCTTCCATAGAAAACCTCTTTAACTTCTACCAGCTCTTCTTCAGGCTACTCCTCATCCAGCTCCTCTTGGAGCCATCAGTTCTTCTACTATCCCAAGCTCCTCTATGGATTCAACCATGTCCTCCTTCCATCGACCACTTCTCCAACTGATTCCTCTGTGGATTCAAGTACACCAGCTAGCTCCAGCACCAGAGAGGAAAACCACCACGTCTTCAATCTACCCCAGCTCTTCCACAGACTCTCCAACTTACAACACCTCCTCTATGGAATCGACCACGCCCTACGTCCCCACAACCAGTTCTCACACTGATTCCTCTGTGGATTCAACTACTCCAACTAGCTCCAGCACCAGTGAGGAAACAACCACCTCTTCTGTGGATTCAACCACTTCACCTAGCTCCAGCACCAGTGAGATAACAACCACGTCTTCAATACTCACTCCTTCATTCCACAGACTCTCCCGCTTATACCACCTCCTCTATGGAATCAAGTACCTCTTCAAGTATGGACACAACCACTTCTTCAACTTTTTCCACATCATCTTTGGATTCCACCACTCCTCCAACTTACCTCACCTCAACTACCACACTGAGGAATCCAGCTCCTCTACTGACTCAAGTTCTTCCACAGGCTCAGAAACCTCTTCAGGTTACTCCTCATCCAGCTCCTCTTTGGAGCCCACCATTTCTTCTAGCTCCTCTGTGGATTCAACCACCTCCTCCTTCCAATCGACCACTTCTCCAACTGATTCCTCTGTGGATTCAACTACTTCACCTAGCTCCAGCACCAGTGATGAAACAACTACATCTCCAATCTACTCCAGCTCTTCCACAGACTCTCCAACTTACTCCAGCTCCTCTATGGAATCAACTACCTCTTCAAGTACGGACACAACCCCTTCTTCAAGCTTTTCCACATCATCCTTGGATTCCACCACTTCTCCAACTGACATCACCTCAACTACCACCACTGAGGACTCCAGCTCCTCTACTTACTCAAGCTCTTCCGTGGGCTTAGAAACCTCTTCAACTTACACCAGCTCTTCTTCAGGCTACTCCTCGTCCAGCTCCTCTTTGGAGCCCACCATTTCTTCTACTTTCCCAAGCTCCTCTATGGGGAATCAACCACCTCGTCAAATGCGGACACAACCACTTCTTCAAGTTTGTTCACATCCTCCTTGGAGTCGACCACTTCTCCGACTGACATCACCTCAACTACCACCACTGAGGACTCCACCTCGTCTACTTACTCGAGCTCTTCCATAGAAACCTCTTCAACGTACACCAGCTCTTCTCCAGGCTACTCCTCATCCAGCTCCTCTTTGGAGCCCACCATTTCTTCTACTTTCCCAAGCTCCTCTATGGATTCAACCACATCCTCCTTCCAATCGACCACTTCTCCAACTGATTCCTCTTTGGATTCAACTACTTCGCTTAGCTCCAGCACCAGTGAGGAAGCCACCATGTCTTCAATCTACTCCAGCTTTTCCACAGACTCTCCAACTTACTTTACCACAACATCCTTGGATTCCACCACTTCTCCAACTTACCTCCCCTCAACTACCACCACTGACGATTCCACCTCCTCTACTTACTCAAGCTCTCCCACAGAAACCTCTTCAACTTACACCAGCTCCTCTCTGGAGCCCACCATTTCTTCTACTTTTCCAAGCTCCTCCATGGATTCAACCTTCCAGTCGACCACTCTCTCAACTGATTCCTCTGTGGATTCAACTACCTCACCTAGCTCCAGCACCAGTGAGGAAACAACTACATCTTCAGTCTACTCCAGCTCTTCCACAGACTCTCCAACTGACTCCAGCTCCTCTATGGAATCAACTACCTCTTCAAGGACGGACACAACACTTCTTCAAGCTCTTCCACATCATCCTTGGATTCGACCACTTCTCCAACTTACCTCACCTCAACTACCACTACTGAGGACTCCACCTCCTCTACTTACTCACACTCTTCCATAGAAACCTCTTTAACTTCTACCAGCTCTTCTTCAGGCTACTCCTCATCCAGCTCCTCTTTGGAGCCCATCAGTTCTTCTACTATCCCAAGCTCCTCTATGGATTCAAACCATGTCCTCCTTCCAATCGACCACTTCTCCAACTGATTCCTCTGTGGATTCAAGTACTCCAGCTAGCTCCAGCACCAGTGAGGAAACAACCACGTCTTCAATCTACCCAGCTCTTCCACAGACTCTCCAACTTACAACACCTCCTCTATGGAATCGACCACCTCTTCAAGTACGGACACAACCTCTTCAGGCTACTCTTCATCCAGCTCATCTTTGGAGCCCACCAGTTCTACCTTGCCAAGCTCCTCTATGGATTCAACCAACGCCCTACGTCCCCACAACCAGTTCTCACACTGATTCCTCTGTGGATTCAACTACTCCAACTAGCTCCAGCACCAGTGAGGAAACAACCACCTCTTCTGTGGATTCAACCACTTCACCTAGCTCCAGCACCAGTGAGATAACAACCACGTCTTCAATCTACTCCATTTCTTCCACAGACTCTCCCGCTTATACCACCTCCTCTATGGAATCAAGTACCTCTTCAAGTATGGACACAACCACTTCTTCAACTTTTTCCACATCATCTTTGGATTCCACCACTCCTCCAACTTACCTCACCTCAACTACCACCACTGAGGAATCCAGCTCCTCTACTGACTCAAGTTCTTCCACAGGCTCAGAAACCTCTTCAACATACACTAACCCTTCTTCAGGTTACTCCTCATCCAGCTCCTCTTTGGAGCCCACCATTTCTTCTAGCTCCTCTGTGGATTCAACCACCTCCTCCTTCCAATCGACCACTTCTCCAACTGATTCCTCTGTGGATTCAACTACTTCACCTAGCTCCAGCACCAGTGATGAAACAACTACATCTCCAATCTACTCCAGCTCTTCCACAGACTCTCCAACTTACTCCAGCTCCTCTATGGAATCAACTACCTCTTCAAGTACGGACACAACCCCTTCTTCAAGCTTTTCCACATCATCCTTGGATTCCACCACTTCTCCAACTGACATCACCTCAACTACACCACTGAGGACTCCAGCTCCCTACTTACCAGTCTTCCGTGCTTAGAAACCTTCAACTTACACCAGCTCTTCTCAGGCTATCCGGCTTAGAATCTTCTTCAACTTGATTCACCGTCCCCCTTCAAACCCCCACTCTCTTATCCACTGTTCTCTATCAGGCTCCACCCTAGGAACACCACTCCTTCAATCAGCTCTTCCAACTCTCCACTTACTACCCCTTTTCCAAACCCCAAGGGCCCCCTTTAAATTTTTTTCCCCCTCCCCTTCCACCCCAAAAACCCCCCGAAACCCCCTTTTTATCCCCCCCCCTTTCCCCCAAAAAAAACCAAACCCCCAGGGCTCACCCTTTTTTCCCCCCTTTTCCCCCCTTTTTCACTAACTCCTCAGGTACCCCCCTCCCAAAAACCATTTCTTTTTTTTCAATCCTCCCATCAAACCACCCTTCCCTTTCCCCTTTTCCCAATTTCCCTTCTTTCCACACCGGGGCCCCCCTCCCCCTCCCCCTTTTTCCCAAAACCTTCTTTACACCCGTTTTTCCCCCCAACTTCCCACTCCCCCTTTTGGGGCCCCCCCCTTCACTTTCCCCAACCCCCTATTAACCCCCTTCCCCCACCATTTTTCCCCCTTCTCTTTTCAACTCCCCCACCCCCAGTGAAAACCCCAAATTTTTAATTCCCCCCCCCCAAAAAAACCCCCCCCAATTCCCACCCCCCCACCTTATTCCCAACCCCCTCCCAAACCCCCAAACTCCACCAATCACCTTTCCCCTTTTTCCCCCCCCAAACCCCTAAAACCCCCCAAATTCCCCCCCTCTTTACCCCCCATTTTTACCCTTTTATTTTCCCCCCCCCATCCACTTTTCCCAAGTTTTCCCCTTGGGTTCAAAACCAGTCCCCCATGAAAAACCCATTTCTTACCCCCCTCTTCCACAGCCCCCAAAAACCCCCCCCCAAATCCCCCCTCAAACACCCCAAATTTTTCCCCCCTCTCTTTGGGCACCCCCCCAACCCTTTTCAACCCCCCACCAGGCTCCCCCCCTCTTTCAAAACCCCCCTTCCCCCAAAGCCCCTCTTTATTCAAACCCCCCCCCCGGGCAACCCCTTTTATCACCCCTTTTCCCCCACAGTTCCCCTTTCCAACTCCCATTTTCCCCCCCTCCCCAAAAAACCACCCTTCTAAACTTTTTTTATTGACCACCCCTTTTCCCCCCCTAAACCACCCCCAAATCCCCCAACTCCCAAAACCCCCCCCCAAAACCCCCCTTTAAAACCCTTAAAACCCTTCTTAGGTACCCCATCCCCTCCTCTTTGGGGCCCAATTTTCTAGCTCCTCTTGGATTAACCCCCCCCTTTCCCCCACGTTCCACTTTCCTTGGTTCAAACCATCCCCCCTAGCCCCCACCCTAAAAAACCACTAAATTAAACCCCCTTTTTAAAATCCCAACCAGTTTAAAACAAAAACCTCTTTAAAACAAAAACCCCCTTTCCCCTTCCCCAACTTTTCCCAAACCCCCCCCACTAGGGGTCCCCTTTTTCCAAATTTTTGGGCAAAAAACCCCTTCCCCCCCCCTTCCCCCCTCTTTGGGGCCCCCCCCTTTCCCCCCCTTTCAAACTGCAAACCTTTAAACCCACTCCTTTTCCAGATGGACCACCATTCTAACCTTGCCATCCCCTCTATGGATTCAACCCGCTACTCTCCCCACACCAGTTCTCCACTGATTCCCTTGCAATCATCAACTACTCCAGCACCAGTGAGGTAAACAACCACCACTTCGTAGCATTCTAACCACTTCACCTAGCTCCAGCACCAGTGAGATAACAACCACTCTTCATCACTACCATTTCTTCCACAGACTCTCCCGCTTATACCACCTCCTCTATGGAATCAAGTACCTCTTCAAGTATGGACAACCACTTCTTCAACTTTTTCCACATCATCTTTGGATTCCACACCTCTCAACTTACCTCACCTCAACTACCACCACTGAGGAATCCAGCCTTCCTCTCTGACTCAAAGTTCTTCAACAGGCCAAAACCTCTTCAACTCACTAACCCTTCTTCAGGTTGCCCCCATCTCTAGCTCCTCTTGGAGCCCACCTTCTTCTAGCTCCTCTGTGGATTCAACCCTCCTCCTTCCAATTCAACCTTCCAACTGCTCCTCTCTGGATTCAACTACTTCACCTAGCTCCCAGACCCAATGAACACACATAATCACTCTCAATCGACTACCACTCTTCCACAGACTCTCCAACTTACTCCAGCTCCTTATCCAACTACCTCTTCAACTACGGACACAACCCCTTCTTCAAGCTTTTCCACATCTCCTTGGATTCCACCACTTCTCCAACTGACATCACCTCAACTCACCACTGACGGACTCCAGCTGCCTACTTACTCAACTCTTCCGAGGGCTTAAAAACTCTCTTCACTACCCATCTCTTCCCACTTTCCTCGTCCAGCTCCTCTTGGAGCCACCATTTCTTCTACTTTCCCAAGCTCCTCTATGGATTCAACCACGTCCCCCTCTCCAATCGACCCACTTCTCATGATTCCTCTGTGGAATTCGGACAAACCCACTCAGCTCCAGCCCACTGAGGACAACCACCACGTCCACATCTACTCCTCCACCAACTCCCCATCTTACCCTACCTCCTCTATGGATCAACCACTCGTCAACATGCGGTCACAAGCCACTTCTTCCAAGTTTTCGAATCCTCCCTTGAGCTCGTCCACTTCCATGGACACACACCTCAACTCACACTCACTGAGACTCCATCCTCTGACTTCACTGCTTCTCCATAGAACCTGACCCAACCATTCCCAGCTCTTCTCCAGCTTTCCTCATCCTCCTCTTTTGAGCCCACCTGTTTCTACTTCTCCAAGCTCCTCTATGGATTCACCACATTCCCCTTCCCAATCTACCACTTCTCCAACGATTCCTCTTCTGGACTTCACACTCCTTAGTCTTCCATTCCAGTCCCCGGAGTCCAACCTTCTTCAATCCTACTCCAGCTTTTCCCAGCTCTCCACTTACTCCTCCCACCCATCGGAACACCACTTCTCCCAAATACCTCCCCCAACTACCACCACGACGATTCCCCTCCTCTACTTAACTCAACTCTCACAAAACACTCTTCAACTTATCACAGCTCCTCTCTGGATGCCCCATTTCTTCTACTTTTCCAACTCCTCCTGGATCCACCTCTTCTATCACAACTCTCCAAAATCTTGTGGATTCAACTACCTCACCTAGCTCCAGCCACAGGAACATTACCATCTTCAGTCTACTCCACTCTTCCACAGACTTTACCACCTACTCCAATCACTCTCCTATGGATTCCAATCTCTTCAAGGACGGACACAACCACTTCTCAAGCTCTTCACATCATCCTGTTCGCACCTTCCCAGACTTACTCACCTCAACTCACTACTAGGACTCCACCTCTCTACTTACTCACACCTTCCATGAAACCTCTTTAACTTCACCACTTTTCCTCAGGCTCTCCTTCCAGCTCCTCTTGGACACCACATTCTACTATCCCCAAAGCCTCTCGATGATCACACCATGTCCTCCTTTCCCAATCGACCAACTTCTCCAACTGATTCCTGTGGGATTCAATTACTCCAGCTACTCCAGCACCAGTGAGGAAACCCCACGTCTTCAATCTACCCACTCTTCCACAGACTCCCACTTAACACCTCCTCTTGAATCACCTCTCAAGTATGGACAACAACCTCTTCAGTTACTACTTCATCTAGCTCAATCTTTGGACCCACCATTCTACCTTGGGCCAAGCTCCTCTCTGGATTCAACCACGCCTACGTCCCCACAACCAGTTCTCACACTGATTCCTCTTGGATTCAACTACTCCAACTAGCTCCAGACCCCCAGTGAGGAAACAACCACCTCTCTGTGGATTCAACCACTTCACTAGCTCCGCACGTGGAGATACAACCCGTATTCAATCTACTCCCAATTTCTTCCACAGACTCTCCCGCTTATAAACCACCCTCCTCTATGGAATCAAGTACCTCTTCAAGTATGGACACAACCACTTCTTCAACTTTTCCACATCATCCTTTGGTTCACCACCCCTCCTACCAACTACCTCACCTCAACTACCACCACTGAGGAATCCAGCTCCCCTACTGACTCAAGTTCTTCCACAGGCTCAGAAACCTCTTCAACATACACTAACACCTTCTTCAGGTTACTCCTCATCCAGCTCCTCTTTGGAGCCCACCATTTCTTCTAGCTCCTCTGTGGATTCAACCACCTCCTCCTTCCAATCGACCACTTCTCCAACTGATTCCTCTGTGGATTCAACTACTTCACCTAGCTCCAGCACCAGTGATGAAACAACTACATCTCCAATCTACTCCAGCTCTTCCACAGACTCTCCAACTTACTCCAGCTCCTCTATGGAATCAACTACCTCTTCAAGTACGGACACAACCCCTTCTTCAAGCTTTTCCACATCATCCTTGGATTCCACCACTTCTCCAACTGACATCACCTCAACTACCACCACTGAGGACTCCAGCTCCTCTACTTACTCAAGCTCTTCCGTGGGCTTAGAAACCTCTTCAACTTACACCAGCTCTTCTTCAGGCTACTCCTCGTCCAGCTCCTCTTTGGAGCCCACCATTTCTTCTACTTTCCCAAGCTCCTCTATGGATTCAACCACGTCCCCCTTCCAATCGACCACTTCTCCAACTGATTCCTCTGTGGATTCGACTACCTCACCAGGCTCCAGCACCACTGAGGAAACCACCACGTCTTCAATCTACTTCAGCTCTTCCACAGACTCTCCATCTTACCCTACCTCCTCTATGGAATCAACCACCTCGTCAAATGCGGACACAACCACTTCTTCAAGTTTTTCACATCCTCCTTGGAGTCGACCACTTCTCCGACTGACATCACCTCAACTACCACCACTGAGGACTCCACCTCGTCTACTTACTCGAGCTCTTCCATAGAAACCTCTTCAACGTACACCAGCTCTTCTCCAGGCTACTCCTCATCCAGCTCCTCTTTGGAGCCCACCATTTCTTCTACTTTCCCAAGCTCCTCTATGGATTCAACCACATCCTCCTTCCAATCGACCACTTCTCCAACTGATTCCTCTTTGGATTCAACTACTTCGCTTAGCTCCAGCACCAGTGAGGAAGCCACCATGTCTTCAATCTACTCCAGCTTTTCCACAGACTCTCCAACTTACTTTACCACAACATCCTTGGATTCCACCACTTCTCCAACTTACCTCCCCTCAACTACCACCACTGACGATTCCACCTCCTCTACTTACTCAAGCTCTCCCACAGAAACCTCTTCAACTTACACCAGCTCCTCTCTGGAGCCCACCATTTCTTCTACTTTTCCAAGCTCCTCCATGGATTCAACCTTCCAGTCGACCACCTCTCCAACTGATTCCTCTGTGGATTCAACTACCTCACCTAGCTCCAGCACCAGTGAGGAAACAACTACATCTTCAGTCTACTCCAGCTCTTCCACAGACTCTCCAACTGACTCCAGCTCCTCTATGGAATCAACTACCTCTTCAAGGACGGACACAACCACTTCTTCAAGCTCTTCCACATCATCCTTGGATTCGACCACTTCTCCAACTTACCTCACCTCAACTACCACTACTGAGGACTCCACCTCCTCTACTTACTCACACTCTTCCATAGAAACCTCTTTAACTTCTACCAGCTCTTCTTCAGGCTACTCCTCATCCAGCTCCTCTTTGGAGCCCATCAGTTCTTCTACTATCCCAAGCTCCTCTATGGATTCAACCATGTCCTCCTTCCAATCGACCACTTCTCCAACTGATTCCTCTGTGGATTCAAGTACTCCAGCTAGCTCCAGCACCAGTGAGGAAACCACCACGTCTTCAATCTACCCCAGCTCTTCCACAGACTCTCCAACTTACAACACCTCCTCTATGGAATCGACCACCTCTTCAAGTACGGACACAACCTCTTCAGGCTACTCTTCATCCAGCTCATCTTTGGAGCCCACCAGTTCTACCTTGCCAAGCTCCTCTATGGATTCAACCACGCCCTACGTCCCCACAACCAGTTCTCACACTGATTCCTCTGTGGATTCAACTACTCCAACTAGCTCCAGCACAGTGAGGAAACAACCACCTCTTCTGTGGATTCAACCACTTCCACTAGCTCCAGCACCAGTGAGATAACAACCACGTCTTCAATCTACTCCATTTCTTCCACAGACTCTCCCGCTTATACCACCTCCTCTATGGAATCAAGTACCTCTTCAAGTATGGACACAACCACTTCTTCAACTTTTTCCACATCATCTTTGGATTCCACCACTCCTCCAACTTACCTCACCTCAACTACCACCACTGAGGAATCCAGCTCCTCTACTGACTCAAGTTCTTCCACAGGCTCAGAAACCTCTTCAACATACACTAACCCTTCTTCAGGTTACTCCTCATCCAGCTCCTCTTTGGAGCCCACCATTTCTTCTAGCTCCTCTGTGGATTCAACCACCTCCTCCTTCCAATCGACCACTTCTCCAACTGATTCCTCTGTGGATTCAACTACTTCACCTAGCTCCAGCACCAGTGATGAAACAACTACATCTCCAATCTACTCCAGCTCTTCCACAGACTCTCCAACTTACTCCAGCTCCTCTATGGAATCAACTACCTCTTCAAGTACGGACACAACCCCTTCTTCAAGCTTTTCCACATCATCCTTGGATTCCACCACTTCTCCAACTGACATCACCTCAACTACCACCACTGAGGACTCCAGCTCCTCTACTTACTCAAGCTCTTCCGTGGGCTTAGAAACCTCTTCAACTTACACCAGCTCTTCTTCAGGCTACTCCTCGTCCAGCTCCTCTTTGGAGCCCACCATTTCTTCTACTTTCCCAAGCTCCTCTATGGATTCAACCACGTCCCCTTCCAATCGACCACTTCTCCAACTGATTCCTCTGTGGATTCGACTACCTCACCAGGCTCCAGCACCACTGAGGAAACCACCACGTCTTCAATCTACTTCAGCTCTTCCACAGACTCTCCATCTTACCCTACCTCCTCTATGGAATCAACCACCTCGTCAAATGCGGACACAACCACTTCTTCAAGTTTGTTCACATCCTCCTTGGAGTCGACCACTTCTCCGACTGACATCACCTCAACTACCACCACTGAGGACTCCACCTCGTCTACTTACTCGAGCTCTTCCATAGAAACCTCTTCAACGTACACCAGCTCTTCTCCAGGCTACTCCTCATCCAGCTCCTCTTTGGAGCCCACCATTTCTTCTACTTTCCCAAGCTCCTCTATGGATTCAACCACATCCTCCTTCCAATCGACCACTTCTCCAACTGATTCCTCTTTGGATTCAACTACTTCGCTTAGCTCCAGCACCAGTGAGGAAGCCACCATGTCTTCAATCTACTCCAGCTTTTCCACAGACTCTCCAACTTACTTTACCACAACATCCTTGGATTCCACCACTTCTCCAACTTACCTCCCCTCAACTACCACCACTGACGATTCCACCTCCTCTACTTACTCAAGCTCTCCCACAGAAACCTCTTCAACTTACACCAGCTCCTCTCTGGAGCCCACCATTTCTTCTACTTTTCCAAGCTCCTCTATGGATTCAACCTTCAGTCGACCACCTCTCCAACTGATTCCTCTGTGGATTCAACTACCTCACCTAGCTCCAGCACCAGTGAGGAAACAACTACATCTTCAGTCTACTCCAGCTCTTCCACAGACTCTCCAACTGACTCCAGCTCCTCTATGGAATCAACTACCTCTTCAAGGACGGACACAACCACTTCTTCAAGCTCTTCCACATCATCCTTGGATTCGACCACTTCTCCAACTTACCTCACCTCAACTACCACTACTGAGGACTCCACCTCCTCTACTTACTCACACTCTCCATAGAAACCTCTTTAACTTCTACAGCTCTTCTTCAGGCTACTCCTCATCCAGCTCCTCTTTGGAGCCCATCAGTTCTTCTACTATCCCAAGCTCCTCTATGGATTCAACCATGTCCTCCTTCCAATCGACCACTTCTCCAACTGATTCCTCTGTGGATTCAAGTACTCCAGCTAGCTCCAGCACCAGTGAGGAAACCACCACGTCTTCAATCTACCCCAGCTCTTCCACAGACTCTCCAACTTACAACACCTCCTCTATGGAATCGACCACCTCTTCAAGTACGGACACAACCTCTTCAGGCTACTCTTCATCCAGCTCATCTTTGGAGCCCACCAGTTCTACCTTTGCCAAGCTCCTCTATGGATTCAACCACGCCCTACGTCCCCACAACCAGTTCTCACACTGATTCCTCTGTGGATTCAACTACTCCAACTAGCTCCAGCACCAGTGAGGAAACAACCACCTCTTCTGTGGATTCAACCACTTCACCTAGCTCCAGCACCAGTGAGATAACAACCACGTCTTCAACTTTTTCCACATCATCTTTGGATTCCACCACTCCTCCAACTTACCTCACCTCAACTACCACCACTGAGGAATCCAGCTCCTCTACTGACTCAAGTTCTTCCACAGGCTCAGAAACCTCTTCAACATACACTAACCCTTCTTCAGGTTACTCCTCATCCAGCTCCTCTTTGGACCCCACCATTTCTTCTAGCTCCTCTGTGGATTCAACCACCTCCTCCTTCCAATCGACCATTCTCCAACTGACTCCAGCTCCTCTATGGAATCAACTACCTCTTCAAGTACGGACACAACCCCTTCTTCAAGCTTTTCCACATCATCCTTGGATTCCACCACTTCTCCAACTGACATCACCTCAACTACCACCACTGAGGACTCCAGCTCCTCTACTTACTCAAGCTCTTCCGGGGGCTTAGAAACCTCTTCAACTTACACCAGCTCTTCTTCAGGCTACTCCTCTCCAGCTCCTCTTTGGAGCCCACCATTTCTTCTACTTTCCCAAGCTCCTCTATGGATTCAACCACGTCCCCCTTCCAATCGACCACCTTCTCCCCCCAACTGATTCCTCTGTGGATTCGACTACTCTCCACCATCCAGCACCACTGAAAACCACCACGTCTTCATCTACTTCAGCTCTTCCACAGACTCTCCATCTTAACCCTACCTCCTCTATGGAATCAAACCCCCTCGTCCAACTCTCGTTGACACACCTTCCAATTTGTTCACTCCTCCTGGAGTCACCACTTCTCCACGAATCACCTCAACTACCACTCTTTATGGACTCCACTCGTCTACTTACTCGACTCTCCATAGAAACCTCTTCAAGTACCCAGCTCTTCTCCAGCTCTCCTTCATCCAAGCTCCTCTTGGAGCCCACCACTTTCTCTCACTTTCCCCAACTCCCTCTGGATTCATCCACATCCTCCTCAAATCACCATTCTCCAACTGTTCCTCTTTGGTCCCAACTTACTTTGCTAAGCTCCAGCACCGTGAGGAACCCACACTCCTTAACATCCACCTTTTCCACAGACTCTCCACTTACTTACACACACCCTTGGATTCCACCATTCTCCATTACCTCCCTCACTCCATCCATGAACCCACCTCCTCACTTCTACCAAGCTTCTCCCCAGCCTCCACACATGGACACCACTCTCTCTCGAGCCCCACTCCATCTCCTTCTACTTTTCCAAGCTCTCCTAGGAATTCAACCTTTCAGTCGACCACCTCTCACAGGATTCCCTCATTGGCTTTCGAACTCCATCTCTAGCTCCCACACCAGTGTAGGAAACAACTACCCTCTTCCATCTACCAGCTCTTCCCAACTCTCCAACTACTCCAGCTCCTCTATGGAATCAACCCTCTTCAAGTACGACACAACCTCTTCTTCAAGCTCTTCCACATCCCTTCAATCGATTCTCATTCTCCAACTTCCTACCTCAACTCCACTACTGAGGACCACCACCTCCTCTCACTCTCCACTCTTCCAACACACCTCTTAAACGTTCCCCACTCTTCTCTTAGACACTCCTCATCCATCTCCTACTTTGGAGCCCCATCTTCTTCTAACCTTATTCCCAGCCCTAGGATTCAACCATGTCCTTTCCCTTTCCATTCGACCACTTCCCATACTCCTCTGGAATCAAGTACTTCAGCTAGCTCCAGCACCAGTGAGGAAACCACCACGTCTTCAATCTACCCCAGCTCTTCCACAACTCCCACTTACAACACTCCTCTTGGAATCGACCACCTCTTCAAGTACACAACCTTCTTCAGGCTACTCTTCATCCCGCTCATCTTTGGAGCCCACCATTCTCTACCTTGCAACCCCTCTTCAATCAACCACGCCCTAACGTCCCCAACCATTTTCACACTGCATTCCCCTGTGGATCAACTACTCCAACTAGCTCCAGCACCATAGAAACAACCTACCTCCTCTGTGGATTCACACTTCACCTAGCTCCAGCACCAGTGAAGCATTTCCACAACTATTCACCACTCCTCAATCTAACTCCATCCTTGCACACTCCCCTTATCACCCCTCCTCTTAGAAGCTTCAATACCTCTTCAGTATGCACAACCACTCTTCACTTTTGCCACTCTTTTATTCCAACCCTCCTCAACCTTCCTCACCTCAACTACCCCACTGAGCATCCAGCTCCTTTTGACTCACCAGTTTCATTCCACAGGCTCAAACTCTTCAATACACTAACCCTTCTTCAGGACTCCTCTCCACTCCTCTTGGAGACCCACCATTTCTAGCTCCTCTGTGGATTCAACCACCTCCTCCTTCCTATCGACACTTCTCCAACTGACTTCCCTCTTGGAATTCAACTACTCACCCTCCAGCACCAGTGTCGTAACAACTCTCAACCTCTACTCCAGCTTCTCCACAACTCTCCAACTTACTCCAGCTCCTCTATGAATTACTACACTTTCCAAGACTCGGAACAACCCACTTCTTCACTTTTCCACACTCCTTGGATTCCCCATCTTCTCCAACTGACATCACTCACTACCACCACTGAGGACTCCAGCTCCTCTACTTACTCCCAAACTCTTCCGTGGCTTAGAAACCTCTTCAACCTTACACCAGCTCTTCTTCAGGCTACTCCTCGTCACGCTCCTCTTTGGAGCCCCCCATTTCTTCTACTTTCCAAGCTCCTCTATGGATTCAACCACGTCCCCCTTCCAAATCGACCACTTCTCCAACTGATTCCTCTGTGGATTCGACTACCTCACCAGGCTCCAGCACCACTGAGGAAACCACCACGTCTTCAATCTACTTCAGCTCTTCCACAGACTCCCATCTTACCCTACCTCCTCTAATGGAATCAACCACCTCGTCAAATGCGGACACAACCACTTCTTCAAGTTTGTTCACATCCTCCTTGGAGTTCGACACTTCTCCGACTGACATCACCTCAACTACCACCACTGAGGACTCCACCTCGTCTACTTACTCGAGCTCTTCCATAGAAACCTCTTCAACGTACACCAGCTCTTCTCCAGGCTACTCCTCATCCAGCTCCTCTTTGGAGCCCACCATTTCTTCTACTTTCCCAAGCTCCTCTATGGATTCAACCACATCCTCCTTCCAATCGACCACTTCTCCAACTGATTCCTCTTTGGATTCAACTACTTCGCTTAGCTCCAGCACCAGTGAGGAAGCCACCATGTCTTCAATCTACTCCAGCTTTTCCACAGACTCTCCAACTTACTTTACCACAACATCCTTGGATTCCACCACTTCTCCAACTTACCTCCCCTCAACTACCACCACTGACGATTCCACCTCCTCTACTTACTCAAGCTCTCCCACAGAAACCTCTTCAACTTACACCAGCTCCTCTCTGGAGCCCACCATTTCTTCTACTTTTCCAAGCTCCTCCATGGATTCAACCTTCCAGTCGACCACCTCTCCAACTGATTCCTCTGTGGATTCAACTACCTCACCTAGCTCCAGCACCAGTGAGGAAACAACTACATCTTCAGTCTACTCCAGCTCTTCCACAGACTCTCCAACTGACTCCAGCTCCTCTATGGAATCAACTACCTCTTCAAGGACGGACACAACCACTTCTTCAAGCTCTTCCACATCATCCTTGGATTCGACCACTTCTCCAACTTACCTCACCTCAACTACCACTACTGAGGACTCCACCTCCTCTACTTACTCACACTCTTCCATAGAAACCTCTTTAACTTCTACCAGCTCTTCTTCAGGCTACTCCTCATCCAGCTCCTCTTTGGAGCCCATCAGTTCTTCTACTATCCCAAGCTCCTCTATGGATTCAACCATGTCCTCCTTCCAATCGACCACTTCTCCAACTGATTCCTCTGTGGATTCAAGTACTCCAGCTAGCTCCAGCACCAGTGAGGAAACCACCACGTCTTCAATCTACCCCAGCTCTTCCACAGACTCTCCAACTTACAACACCTCCTCTATGGAATCGACCACCTCTTCAAGTACGGACACAACCTCTTCAGGCTACTCTTCATCCAGCTCATCTTTGGAGCCCACCAGTTCTACCTTGCCAAGCTCCTCTATGGATTCAACCACGCCCTACGTCCCACAACCAGTTCTCACACTGATTCCTCTGTGGATTCAACTACTCCAACTAGCTCCAGCACCAGTGAGGAAACAACCACCTCTTCTGTGGATTCAACCACTTCACCTAGCTCCAGCACCAGTGAGATAACAACCACGTCTTCAATCTACTCCATTTCTTCCACAGACTCTCCCGCTTATACCACCTCCTCTATGGAATCAAGTACCTCTTCAAGTATGGACACAACCACTTCTTCAACTTTTTCCACATCATCTTTGGATTCCACCACTCCTCCAACTTACCTCACCTCAACTACCACCACTGAGGAATCCAGCTCCTCTACTGACTCAAGTTCTTCCACAGGCTCAGAAACCTCTTCAACATACACTAACCCTTCTTCAGGTTACTCCTCATCCAGTCCTCCTCTTGGAGCCCACCATTTCTTCTAGCTCCTCTGTGGATTCAACCACCTCCTCCTTCCAATCGACCACTTCTCCAACTGATTCCTCTGTGGATTCAACTACTTCACCTAGCTCCAGCACCAGTGATGAAACAACTACATCTCCAATCTACTCCAGCTCTTCCACAGACTCTCCAACTTACTCCAGCTCCTCTATGGAATCAACTACCTCTTCAAGTACGGACACAACCCCTTCTTCAAGCTTTTCCACATCATCCTTGGATTCCACCACTTCTCCAACTGACATCACCTCAACTACCACCACTGAGGACTCCAGCTCCTCTACTTACTCAAGCTCTTCCGTGGGCTTAGAAACCTCTTCAACTTACACCAGCTCTTCTTCAGGCTACTCCTCGTCCAGCTCCTCTTTGGAGCCCACCATTTCTTCTACTTTCCCAAGCTCCTCTATGGATTCAACCACGTCCCCCTTCCAATCGACCACTTCTCCAACTGATTCCTCTGTGGATTCGACTACCTCACCAGGCTCCAGCACCACTGAGGAAACCACCACGTCTTCAATCTACTTCAGCTCTTCCACAGACTCTCCATCTTACCCTACCTCCTCTATGGAATCAACCACCTCGTCAAATGCGGACACAACCACTTCTTCAAGTTTGTTCACATCCTCCTTGGAGTCGACCACTTCTCCGACTGACATCACCTCAACTACCACCACTGAGGACTCCACCTCGTCTACTTACTCGAGCTCTTCCATAGAAACCTCTTCAACGTACACCAGCTCTTCTCCAGGCTACTCCTCATCCAGCTCCTCTTTGGAGCCCACCATTTCTTCTACTTTCCCAAGCTCCTCTATGGATTCAACCACATCCTCCTTCCAATCGACCACTTCTCCAACTGATTCCTCTTTGGATTCAACTACTTCTCCAACTTACCTCCCCTCAACTACCACCACTGACGATTCCACCTCCTCTACTTACTCAAGCTCTCCCACAGAAACCTCTTCAACTTACACCAGCTCCTCTCTGGAGCCCACCATTTCTTCTACTTTTCCAAGCTCCTCCATGGATTCAACCTTCCAGTCGACCACCTCTCCAACTGATTCCTCTGTGGATTCAACTGCCTCACCTAGCTCCAGCACCAGTGAGGAAACAACTACATCTTCAGTCTACTCCAGCTCTTCCACAGACTCTCCAACTGACTCCAGCTCCTCTATGGAATCAACTACCTCTTCAAGGACGGACACAACCACTTCTTCAAGCTCTTCCACATCATCCTTGGATTCGACCACTTCTCCAACTTACCTCACCTCAACTACCACTACTGAGGACTCCACCTCCTCTACTTACTCACACTCTTCCATAGAAACCTCTTTAACTTCTACCAGCTCTTCTTCAGGCTACTCCTCATCCAGCTCCTCTTTGGAGCCCATCAGTTCTTCTACTATCCCAAGCTCCTCTATGGATTCAACCATGTCCTCCTTCCAATCGACCACTTCTCCAACTGATTCCTCTGTGGATTCAAGTACTCCAGCTAGCTCCAGCACCAGTGAGGAAACCACCACGTCTTCAATCTACCCCAGCTCTTCCACAGACTCTCCAACTTACAACACCTCCTCTATGGAATCGACCACCTCTTCAAGTACGGACACAACCTCTTCAGGCTACTCTTCATCCAGCTCATCTTTGGAGCCCCCAGTTCTACCTTGCCAAGCTCCTCTATGGATTCAACCACGCCCTACGTCCCCACAACCAGTTCTCACACTGATTCCTCTGTGGATTCAACTACTCCAACTAGCTCCAGCACCAGTGAGGAAACAACCACCTCTTCTGTGGATTCAACCACTTCACCTAGCTCCAGCACCAGTGAGATAACAACCACGTCTTCAATCTACTCCATTTCTTCCACAGACTCTCCCGCTTATACCACCTCCTCTATGGAATCAAGTACCTCTTCAAGTATGGACACAACCACTTCTTCAACTTTTTCCACATCATCTTTGGATTCCACCACTCCTCCAACTTACCTCACCTCAACTACCACCACTGAGGAATCCAGCTCCTCTACTGACTCAAGTTCTTCCACAGGCTCAGAAACCTCTTCAACATACACTAACCCTTCTTCAGGTTACTCCTCATCCAGCTCCTCTTTGGAGCCCACCATTTCTTCTAGCTCCTCTGTGGATTCAACCACCTCCTCCTTCCAATCGACCACTTCTCCAACTGATTCCTCTGTGGATTCAACTACTTCACCTAGCTCCAGCACCAGTGATGAAACAACTACATCTCCAATCTACTCCAGCTCTTCCACAGACTCTCCAACTTACTCCAGCTCCTCTATGGAATCAACTACCTCTTCAAGTACGGACACAACCCCTTCTTCAAGCTTTTCCACATCATCCTTGGATTCCACCACTTCTCCAACTGACATCACCTCAACTACCACCACTGAGGACTCCAGCTCCTCTACTTACTCAAGCTCTTCCGTGGGCTTAGAAACCTCTTCAACTTACACCAGCTCTTCTTCAGGCTACTCCTCGTCCAGCTCCTCTTTGGAGCCCACCATTTCTTCTACTTTCCCAAGCTCCTCTATGGATTCAACCACGTCCCCCTTCCAATCGACCACTTCTCCAACTGATTCCTCTGTGGATTCGACTACCTCACCAGGCTCCAGCACCACTGAGGAAACCACCACGTCTACTTACTCGAGCTCTTCCATAGAAACCTCTTCAACGTACACCAGCTCTTCTCCAGGCTACTCCTCATCCAGCTCCTCTTTGGAGCTTCTACTTTCCCAAGCTCCTCTATGGATTCAACCACATCCTCCTTCCAATCGACCACTTCTCCAACTGATTCCTCTTTGGATTCAACTACTTCGCTTAGCTCCAGCACCAGTGAGGAAGCCACCATGTCTTCAATCTACTCCAGCTTTTCCACAGACTCTCCAACTTACTTTACCACAACATCCTTGGATTCCACCACTTCTCCAACTTACCACCCTCAACTACCACCACTGACGATTCCACCTCCTCTACTTACTCAAGCTCTCCCACAGAAACCTCTTCAACTTACACCAGCTCCTCTCTGGAGCCCACCATTTCTTCTACTTTTCCAAGCTCCTCCATGGATTCAACCTTCCAGTCGACCACCTCTCCAACTGATTCCTCTGTGGATTCAACTACCTCACCTAGCTCCAGCACCAGTGAGGAAACAACTACATCTTCAGTCTACTCCAGCTCTTCCACAGACTCTCCAACTGACTCCAGCTCCTCTATGGAATCAACTACCTCTTCAAGGACGGACACAACCACTTCTTCAAGCTCTTCCACATCATCCTTGGATTCGACCACTTCTCCAACTTACCTCACCTCAACTACCACTACTGAGGACTCCACCTCCTCTACTTACTCACACTCTTCCATAGAAACCTCTTTAACTTCTACCAGCTCTTCTTCAGGCTACTCCTCATCCAGCTCCTCTTTGGAGCCCATCAGTTCTTCTACTATCCCAAGCTCCTCTATGGATTCAACCATGTCCTCCTTCCAATCGACCACTTCTCCAACTGATTCCTCTGTGGATTCAAGTACTCCAGCTAGCTCCAGCACCAGTGAGGAAACCACCACGTCTTCAATCTACCCCAGCTCTTCCACAGACTCTCCAACTTACAACACCTCCTCTATGGATCGACCACCTCTTCAAGTACGGACACAACCTCTTCAGGCTACTCTTCATCCAGCTCATCTTTGGAGCCCACCAGTTCTACCTTGCCAAGCTCCTCTATGGATTCAACCACGCCCTACGTCCCCACAACCAGTTCTCACACTGATTCCTCTGTGGATTCAACTACTCCAACTAGCTCCAGCACCAGTGAGGAAACAACCACCTCTTCTGTGGATTCAACCACTTCACCTAGCTCCAGCACCAGTGAGATAACAACCACGTCTTCAATCTACTCCATTTCTTCCACAGACTCTCCCGCTTATACCACCTCCTCTATGGAAAACCAACCCGTTTCAACTTCTCAACTTTTTCCCACACTTTTTCCCCCTTCAAATTCCACCAAACCCCCATTGGACCCCTCCTCCTTTGACCAACTTTCCACTAACCCCACATCATACCCTCTTTGTACCTTTCCTCCCTCTTTCCCCCCCCTTTTCCCCTCCCGGAATCCCACTCCTCCCTATCCACTTTACCGATTTCATAACACTTCCCCAGGCCCCCCAGTCAACACTTCTCAACCAACTTCCTCCCTTTCCCAGTTTAAACCCCCCTCCTTCAAAACCCCCTTTCAACAACCCCTTTTCAATTTTCCACATACCTTATTCCACCACTTGGGAAAACCTCAACTACCACCACTGGGCCTCCTCAAATCCTCAACCCTTTCCGGCTTAAAACCTCTTAATACCCTCTTCTTACTCCCCCCTCCTTCTTTCCCCCCCTTTTTCCCCCTTTCCACTTCCTCTGGATTCAACACTTCCCCTTCCACGGGGCCCCCCCATTCTCTTATCCTTTCCCCAGGCCTCCACACCTAACACCCTTCCCCTTCTTCATTCCCACCTCCACTTCCCTACCCCCATATTACTCTCAACAAAAAAAACCCCCCCTTCAATTTTCCTCCTCCCCCTTCACATTTTCCCCTCATCACTCAACCCACCACCCGGCTCCACCATCACTTACCCCTTTTAAACCCCCTCAACACACTCTCTTCCCTACCCCCCTTTAAAACCCCCCATTCTCATCCCAACCCCGTTCAACACTCCTCCTTCAATCCCCTTACTCCCTTTTTCCCTTCACTACTTCCTTACCCCCAACACCATGGGACCACCTTCTTCATCCTTTCCATTCCAAACTCTCCACTTCTTTCAACTTTCCCCTCCTCCTTTTCCCACCCCCCCCTACCCCCTTTCCTCCTCTCCATCCCCTTTTCCCACTCCCTTCAAATTTCCCCTCTGGGCCCCCCTTTTTTCCCCAACTCAAATTTCCCCCTCCCAACCTCTCCAACATTTCCCTTGGATTTTCCCCCCCCCTTGCCCAAACACTTTTACACTCCCTTTTCCCACCATCCAAATTCCTCCCTAACCACCCAAGGCAACCCCCAACCTTCTTCACTCCACTCACCTTAAACAACCCCTCCCTTCCCCCAACACCTTGACTCCTCCCCATACTCACATTTCCATACCTCTTAACTCTTCCCTTCCCTCTCTTCACTCCCCTTTCCCCCCCTTCTTTTTCCCCAATCCTCTTGGTTCCAAAATCCCCTTCCAAAACCCCTCCAACTGACCTCTTCAGATCAATCTCCCAGGGAGAAACACCATCCCTTTAATCTCCCACTTCCCAACCCCCACTTCCCACCTCCTCTATAAACCACCTCTTCAATCGGCCAACCCCCCCTTCTCCAACCCTCCTTGGGCCCCCTTTTCACTTCCCCCCCTTAATTACCACCCCCTCCCCCCAGTTTCAACTTTCCCCCTTGGGATTCACTACTTTCCCCACCCCAAAAAACCCCCCTTCTTATTAACCCCACTTCCGCCCACCACAAAAACCACCCCTTTCATTTCTCCAATTTTTCCCGCCCCTTCCCCTTATACCTCCCCCTCAGGAACAAACCTCTTTTAGGAACCAAACCCTTTTTCACTTTTCCAATTACTCTCCCCTTCCAACCCTCCCCAAACCCCTATTCCACCCCCTCCCACTCCCAATTTTCCACGGCCAAAATCCTCCACACAACCTTCCTTTCCTCATCCTCTTTACACCCCAAACCAGCCCTCGGTTCAACCCCGTCCCTTCAACCCCCCCCCTCCTGATAACAAATCCCTTCACACCATTCCTAAAACAACTCCCCCCCTCTACTCCCCTTCCACCCCCCAATTCCCCATTGGAACAATCCCCTTCTTCAATAACCCACAACCCCTTCCCCACTTTCCCCAAAATCCCTTACACCACCACTGGGAACCACTCACCCAAATAACCCCCCTCCTTCTACCCTTACTCAACCCTTGTTACATCTTCCCAACCCTCTCTTCAACCAAACCCTTCCATTCCTCTTTGCCCACCTCTTTTACTTCCCAACTCCCCCATTTCAACCTCCCCCTTCCAACACCCCTTCCAACTTCCATTTGGGTTACAATCACTCCTCCCAATCCCAGCACCCAGAAACAAATTAACTCCCCCCCCTCCTACAACTCCCCTTATCCCAACACTTCCTCAAAGCAAACCCCCTCAACTTTTTCAATCCTTTTTTCCCCCTTGAAATCACCCTTCCACACCACCTAAACCCCCGTCCTACTTCCACAAAAACCCATTCTGGGTCTTCCATTAACCCTTCAACCAACCCTCTTCCTCCCTACTTCCTCCCAGCCCCTTTGGGGCCCCCCTTTCTTCATTCAATCCCTTAAACATCCCTTTTCCAACCCATTCCCCATTCCTTTCATCTTCCACTCCCCAGGGTTTTCCACCTTTCCCTTTAACTTCCCCCTTTTCAAGAAAAACCCCTTCCTCCTACTTTTCCCCTTCCCAACTTTCCCCTCACCTCCCTAGAATTCAACCCCTACTTCTCAAACCTTCCCCAAATCCTTTTTTACTACAACATCCCTCCCGGACCCCCTTCTTTTTTTTCCAACTTCCTCCATGGATAACCTTCCGACCACCCTTCAACTATTCCTCTTGGGTACCCAACCTACTCCCAAAAAAACACCCCACCCCCTACTCCCTTCCTTCCCCCTCTCCAAACCCCCTCCTCTAACACCTCCCCTTTTCCCCCAAAACCACTTCTTATCCCAATCTCCTTGGTTTGACCACTTCTCCAACTTACCTCACCTAAATCCACTACTCCTGGGCCCCCCCACCCCCTCACAACCCTTAACTCTCCCCAGCCCTTCCCAGCCCCTCCCTACCTTCTTTCAAACCCTTGTTTCACTTTCCTTAAATCCCTTCCAACAACCACCCCTTCACCCCCCTCCCACTGACCTTTTTCCCACCAGCTCTTTCCCCCAAAACCCCTCTTTCCAATCCCTCCCCCTTTCCAAGACTCCAACTTTAAATTTTCCCTATTTGGTCCCCCACCCAAAAGACTACCCCTTTCAAGGACCTTCTCCAGCTCCTCTTTGGGAAACCTCTCAACTCCCTTTTTTTTTTTCCCCTCCCTTTCCCCCCCCTCCTTCCCCTTTTAAATCCTCTAGGGTTCAACACTCCCTTTCCAGCCCCAGGGGAAAAAACTCTTCGGTTTCCCCCCAAATTACCCACCAACTACACCCAGCTCCAAACCCCTCCTTACTTACAACCTCTCCAAACCCCTTCTTCAAAATTTTTCCATTCAACCACTTCCAACTTTCCACACATCTGTCCCACCCTCCAATTTACCCCCTCCCTACCCTAAAACCACCCCTCTCTCCAAATTTTTTCACCTTAAAACCCCTTTCAACACCTAACCCTCTTCATTACTCCTCCCCAGCCCTTCTTGCCCCTTTCTTCAACCCTCTGGTTAACCACCCCCTTCCAACGAACCCCTTTCAAACTTCCTTCTTTCAATCTTTCCACCCCACCCTTTTTAACCCCCCAACTAACATTCCAACTCCCCAAACCTCCACAACTTCCAACTTACTCCCTCCTCTGGGTCAATTTTCCCTTTTAAGTTCGACCAAACCTTTCAACCTTCCCATCATCCTTGTCTCAACCCTTCCCACTCCCCACCATGAAAACAACCCCTTCTCCCTCCCTTACTCTCCGTTCCTTTTAAACCCTCCACTTAAAACCCACCTTTTCAGCTTCCCCCTCCTTGACCCCCACTTCTTTACTTTCTATCCCTAACTGGGTTACCCCCCCCTTTCCCCTCCACATTCCACCAAACCCTCTGTGGATTCCACTCTCACCGGCCCCAGCCCCAAAACCCCGTCTTTCATCACTTAACTCTTCACCATTTCTCCCTCTCCACTCCCTTTAACCCCCTCTCGGCCCACCCTTCAATTTTTCACCCCCTTATCCCCCTTCCCCCCCCCTAAATCCCCATTGGACTCCCCCCTCACTACGTTTTCCCCAAACCTCTTCCTACCCCTTTTCCGGCACTTCCCTTCCCCCTCTTGGAAAACCCCCCTTTTCCTTTTCTTCCCAACTTCCTCTTGGATAACCACTCCCCTTCCACACCACCACCCCTCTTTTGGAAAACTATTCCTTAACCCACCAGTGAGGAAACCACCTTCTTCAATCTACTCCCTTTTTCCCGCTCCCCCTTTACTTTACCACAACCTTAAATTCACCACTTCCCCAACTTCACTCCCCTTGACCACCATTCCCCTCTACTTCCCAAGCTCCCCCAAAACCTCTTCCTAACACCTTCCCTTTAGCCCCCTTTTTTCCCTTTTTCCCCCGCTCCTCCCAAAAATCCAGGACCACCTTCCTCAATTTTTTTTCAAATCCCCCAACTCTCCCCCAGTCCCTTTGGAAAATCCTCGGGCAACAATTTAACAAACTCCCAACTTTCCAGCTTCCTCAATCCAATACTCCCAGACGAAACTCTTTAATTACCCCACCCCTTGGTTACCCTTCTTCCCAATTCTCCCAAATACCATAAAACTCCACCCCCTTACTTACCCAACTCTTCCAAAACCCCTTAACTTCACCGCTCTTTTTCAGGCTACTCCTCCCTCCCAGCTCCTTTGGACCCCCCATTCTCCTACCACACCCATTTCAACCATTCCCTCTTCCCATTTCCACTATTCCTCTGTGGATTCCAATACCACCCCCCACCATGAAACCCCAATCTCCCCCCCCTTCCCAAAACCCCAACTTTCCCCCTCCTCCCTTAAAAACCCCCCTTTAATACCCCCAAACCCCTTAGGTATTTTTCATCCCTCTCTTTGGGGCCCCCCCAACCTTCCAACCCCCTTTTGGTTTCCCCCAGCCCACCCCCCCCCTTTTTCCCCGTTTTCCCCTTTATTCAACCTCCATCCCGCACCTTAGGGCCCCCTTTTTAATTTTTACCTTTCACCCTAAAAACCAAATAAAAACCCCTCTTCACCCCACTTCCACAACTCCCCTTTCCCCCCCCTTGGGAAACAAATACCCTTTTCAAATACACAACCACTTCTTTTAATTTTCCCATCATCTTTGGATTCCCACCACCCTCCAACTTACCTCCCTCCCTACCCACTGAGGAACCCCCCCCTTTTAAACTCCTTCCAAGGAAAACCTCTTAACTTCACCCCTTCCCTTCCTTTTTTTCCTCTTACCCCCTTTTTTCCCCCTTTTTTTTTAGCTCCTTTGGGTTCAAACCCCTCCTCCTTCCAACCACTTCCCCAAATGATCCTCTTTTCCCCCCTCCCCTAGCCCACCCGTGAGAAAACCCCCCCCTCCAAACCCCCGCTCTTCCACCCCTTCCAACTTTTCCCCCTCCCTAGGATCAAAACCTCTTAAATACGGAAACCCCCCCTTCAAGCTTTTTCCCCCCCCAACCCCCACCCCAAAACCACCCCAAACCCCCCATGAACCCAGCCCCTTACTTCCAACCTTTTCCCAGAAACCTCTTAATTTAACCACTCCTTAGCTAAACCCCCCCCTCCTCTTTTGGGGCCCACCATTTCCACTTTCCCCAAACCCCCATATAACCCCCCCCCTTCCAAACCCCCCCCTCCCATTTTTTTTCACACCTCCCAGGCCCACCCCGGGGGAAAAAAAAACCCCTTCCAAAAACCCTCTTCCACCTTCCATCCCCACCCCCTTAAAAAACCCTCCCAAACACCACCACTTTTAATTTTCACTCCTCCCCTTTATTTTCCCCTTTTCCCCGAAAACCCCTACCCCCCAAAAACTCCCCCGTCTCTTCCAGCTCTTCTAAAACCCCAAAATTCCCCTTTATAATCCCCCCCATTCCACCTTTTTTCACTTTTTCCCCAACTTTTTTGGATTCCCCCCCCCCCCCCCCCCCAATGATTTCCCCTTTTTTTAACCCTTTTTCTTGCCCAGCCCATAAGCCCCTTTTAATCACTCCCTTTTCCACGCCCCAACTTATTTTTCCCCAACATCCTTTTAACCCCCTTTCCAACTACCTCCCTAACTACCACCACTGAGTTCCACTCCTCTACTTCTCAAGCTCTACCCCTTTCCTTAAACCCCCCCTTAGCCCCCCATTTCTTTCTTTCCGCTTCCAGGCCCTTTCCCCCCCCTTTCCCCTTTTTCTTGTTTCTTTTCCCCCCCCCACCGGGGCAAATCTCATTACTCCGTTTAAACCCCCAAACCCCCCAGCCCCCGGCCCCCCAAGGCGGCCCCCTCTTTTGCTCTTCCCCATATCTTCAAAACCCTTCTCCCCTTCCTCCCATCAAAAAACCCTTGGGGGGACCTCCCCTTCTCAATTTTTAAAAACCCCTTTTAATTTTCCCCCCTCCCCTTCACCCCCCACCCTCCCTTTGACCCCCCGTTTTTTACTTTCCCAAAACTCCTCAGGAAAACCCTTTTCCCCCCAATCACCCTTTCCCCCCGGGGTTCCCCTCGTTTCGACCCCTCTCACCCGGAGGGCCCCCTTTTTACCCCCCTCTTCCACAGACTTCCCCACAAATCCTCTTGGATCCCCCTTATTCGCCAAACTCTTCAGGGTTTTTGCCACTTTTGGGCCCCCCCCCCTACCTTTTTCTCCCAATTTACCCCCCCTTCCCCCACCATTCTCAATTTTCCCCGTGGGTTTAAATACCCCCCTTTCCCCCCTAAAACCCCATCTTCGGGGCAACCCCTTCATATCCCCCACCGGGAAAAAAAAAATTTCTTAATTATTCAATTTTTTCCAAGATTCCCGCTTATACCACCTCCTTTGGAAACAATACCTCCAGTTGGGAAACCATTTTAAAACCCCCTCATCTTTATTTCCCCCTCCCCCAATTTCCCCACCCCAAATCCACCCTAGGAATCCCACTCCTCTACAACCCCTTTTCCCCAGGAAAACCCCTTCTACCTACCCCTTTTCTTCCCCACCCCCTTTAGCCCCCCCCTTTTTTTTTTTGCCCCCTTTTGGGTTCCCCCCCCTTTCCTCCAATACCCACTTTCCCAACTTTCCCCCTTTTATTTAACCCCTTCATACTCCGCACCAGGTGCCTCTTAACCCTTCATCTTCCAGCTTCCAATAGCTCCTCAAAAATTAATTTCTAACCCCCCCCTTCTTTAAACTTTTCCAATATCCTTGGATTCCAAACTTCCCAACCCACTCCCCCCTAAACCCCCCCCCCCCCCCCCCCCCCCCTTCCAACCTTTTGGCTTGAAAAATCTTCAAAAAAACCCCCTTTTTCCCTCTCCCCCCCTCTTTAACCCCCTTTTTTTTCTTCAATTCGACCCATTTCTTCCACTTGATCCACCCTTGACACCATCCTCTCAACTACCTCTAGGATTCACACTCAACTATCCACCCAAACCACTCTGAATAACCCTTCGACTCCAACAGATACACACCTGCATACCAATATCACACCTCTCAACTACCCATTTCACTACTCCCCCGTTAACACCACTCCATCTATCATCTCTTCCAAATGCCACCACTTTTCAACCTTTCACCAATCCTGGACCATCTCAACTGACCAATCATTCCAACTTCAACATCATCTTTCATCACCACTCCTCTTACTCAACCTCTACTGACCACCACTTCAGCTCCTCTTATCAACCACTCCTCTTCGACCACCATTCTCAACTCCTCTTGGATCACACCCTTCTCCGGTACCTCTCAATCTCTTGGCCCACTTCTCCTATCCCTGGATTAACCACTCTCCTTAACAATCACCTTTCCACATTCCAACTCTCAGTCACACATCACTTACTTCACACCAAAACACACTCTCCCAAACTCCACTCCCACTTCTCCCTCTCAATCCTCTCATCACCCTCTCAATCAACTACCTCCAACCTTGGAGCCACAACCTCTTCCTCAAGCTTTCCATCATCCTGATCCACTCCTCTCCAACTTTACACCACCTATCTACTACCCACTGCTCCAGTCTCTAACTACCACCTTCAATCGTCATTCCAAACTCTTCACTTACACAGCTCTCCTCCACGCTAATCCTCTCCACTCTCAATTGGCCACTTCTTCACCTTTCCCACCCTCCCTATGATCAACTCACCACGCTCCAATCACCACTTACTGATTTCCACCTCTTGGATCACCACTCACCATACCCCATGAGGAACCACCACCTTCATCACTCTTCAGCTCTCAATACACCTCCTTCTCCACTCCTCTCCTAGATCTACCACCTTCTCTATCCACCAACAGTTCCAATTCTCCATCATCCCTTGGCGACCACTCTTCTGCACAATCCCTCACACCACCATCGAGGACTCCACCTTCTACTCCATCAACTCTCAATACCTTTCCACAACACCTTCCTTCCCACTCTCGGCCCTCACTCATTGACCACCATTCTCTACTTCCAACTCTCCCAGCTTCAACACTCCTCCTTCAATCCCACTTCTCACTTTCCCTTGAGGATTCAACCTTCGTCACCCCTTACTCCAACGATCACTTGAGAACCTACCTCTTCAAAACCACCTTTTCACAGACTCTTCCACTACTTTCCAACACTCCTTGATTCCACCTCTCTAGACCCCCTCACTCCTACCACATTCCAACCTTCTAACTTTAAGCTCTCCCACCTCATCACACTTGACCACTCCTCTCTTCTGACCCCAATTTCTTCTACCTTCTTCCAAGACCCTCCATGATTCCCTTTCCATACCACCTCCAACTGTTCCCGTGGATTCAACTCTCTCCCACTCCACGCTCCATAGAACACTACACTCTCACTCTCAGTCTTCACAAGACTCTCACTACCCAGCTCTCCTAGATCAACTTCACACCTGCACACACCTCTTCAACCCACTTCCACTATTTCACGACCTTTGACTACCTCACTCCACACTATGAGGACTCCACCCCTTATTCAACCACTCACTCTCCAACCTCGTGAGATTCAACCACTCTTACTCCATCTCTCCACACCCTCCTCTTGACCATCCATCTTACTATCCACTCTTCAGTATGCACAACCATCTCTTCCAATTCTTCCACAACTTGATTCCACCTGATCAATCACCCAAGCTCCCCACGAGGAAACCACTCCTCACTTTCAATTCTTCCCAGCTCACACCTTCACTACAACCCTCCTCTAGGATCCAGCTCCTCTTCAATTCACACTAACCTCTTGGACTACACTACTCCTTCTATGAGACTCTACCAGTTCTCTTGGATCACTCTTACTAGCTCCGATCGTGAACACCTACTCATCACCATTCTCCACTGATCCCTGTGTCAACTTCCCACTAGCTCCACACCATGAGAAAACAACACCCATCGTCTTCAAGCTTTCCACTATCCTGTCACCAGACTCAAGACTCAACCCACTACCCACTCACTTTCCACATCTCTCTTCCGTTCCACCCCTATGAATCATCAACTCCCAGCTTGACCACCACTTCTCAACCTTTTGGGCCACCATTCTTTACTTCCACCACTCCATTCAACTACCTCCCTTCCACGACCACTTCCCAACTACCTCTATGGATTCAACTCTCCCAGGCTCCAAACCCTAAGAACACTAACCCTATCTTCAGGTTACTCCTCATCCAGCTCTCTTGGGCCCCATTCTTCAGCTCCTCTTTGGAATCAACTACCTCTTCAAGTACGGACACAACCCCTTCTTCAAGCTTTTCCACATCATCCTTGGATTCCACCACTTCTCCAACTGACATCACCTCAACTACCACCACTGAGGACTCCAGCTCCTCTACTTACTCAAGCTCTTCCGTGGGCTTAGAAACCTCTTCAACTTACACCAGCTCTTCTTCAGGCTACTCCTCGTCCAGTCCTCTTTGGAGGCCCACCATTTCTTCTACTTTCCCAAGCTCCTCTATGGATTCAACCACGTCCCCCTTCCAATCGACCACTTCTCCAACTGATTCCTCTGTGGATTCAACTACCTCACCAGGCTCCAGCACCACTGAGGAAACCACCACGTCTTCAATCTACTTCAGCTCTTCCACACACTCTCCATCTTACCCTACCTCCTCTA
>NC_051388.1:53624994-53654994 GCF_015228065.2 Penaeus monodon | reverse complement strand
CACACACCCACACACACCCAACACCCACCAACACACACACACATATATTTATATTATAATATATATATTTTTAATATATATAATATATATATAATATATATACTTTAATATATATATTATATAATATATATATATATTAATTATATATATATTAAATATATATTGAATATAATACATATATAAAATAGATGATAGATAGATAGATAGATGATGATAGATATAGATAGTTTGTGATATGTGTATATATTTTTATATAATTATATAATATATAATATATTATATATATATTATATATATATATATTATTTATATATATATATAAATATCCCCAAATATACCAATGCACAACAATACATTATGCATGACGTATACGAAAAGATACATGTGTAATATGCAAAAAAATAAAACCCTGAACGTTGTTTAGCTTAAACATACTCAAATAAAAAGAGTTATCTCACACATCATCCTCATCAAGGGGCAACGCCGAGGGGGGGCGCATGGCCGCATCCACCCTTCGTTTTCCACCACGGGGATCCCCGAGGCGAGTCCCCAGGCAGGCACACGGCCCATCTTATTCCTCGCGACAGGCCCCGTCGGCGCCCAACCATGATCTCCTAGCGTCCCACAGGTCCCTCCCCCCAGGGTTTTCTCGCAGGTGAAAACCTGGTGGGCGGGTCGTCCTAGGGGGGCGAGCAGGTGGCCATATAGCCTGAGTTGGCGTCCCGGATATGCAAGTAACAGGTCCCATGCCTTCCACGGGTAACCCGCCGGTTGGACAGTGGTCCTGCCAACTGACCCCATGATCGGCAAAGGGGATTTTGTTACAAAAAGGCATAAAGGGCGAGATCCAAGGCACTGGATAGCGCCCAGGTTCGCTTCCATAAGCAAAACTGGAATATCAAGGCTTGAAGACACGCAGTTTGGCCCTTTCTGCTATACCGACACCCCAAACGCTCTTGTTGATCGAGTTCGGGCTCCTGTTGCCAGCCCAATCCGTCTACTGATTCCGGTCTGACAACCCAGAGATATGGACTAGTACCAAGGTATGAAAAACTTTCGTACTTCAACGTCCCGCCGCAAGTGGATCGACTGAAGGGTTTCCCCCCTAACGGGCCCCCCAAAGTCCTGAATCTTGGTTTTGGGTCCAGGAGACCTCTAGGCCTAGGGGCTTCGCCTCATTGCTAAATGCATCAAGAGCCGCCACAAGTGACTCCAAGGACTCAGATGGGATGGAAAACTCGTCGGCAAAGAAAGGGTCCGAGACCTTAATATTGCCTAGTGTTTCCCCGCCTGACTTTGGCTAGTACTGCCCTTACCCAGCCATTAAAAGTTTTGAAAAAGGTTGGGTGCAAGGAACACCCTTGCCTCACCCTAAATTAAAAGGGAAGAATTTCGACATACCCCACCACACTTTCAGCACTTTCATACCAGTATGAGGTTTGCTATCGGCCAAAAATCTGTGTCAGAATTCCCCTGACCTCGGATCTCCCATAGCGTTCCCGATGCAACCCAAATCAAACGCCCTTCTTGAGGGCAATGTAGGCTGCAAGCATCCCCCGACCAAAAATCACGACGGCGTTCCCCCAATTACTCGAAGGCTAGTATAGGTCTATTTTGGAATTTCCAGGGGTAAATCCGACGCTCCCGGCTCTGGTGCCCCAGTAGGTGGTTGCGGGTCCGTTTCAGAAAAATTGAGCGGAACCTTGCCCGGTATGCTGAGCAGTGTAATGCCCGGTAGTTTTCTACAGTCCCAACATCCCCCTTTCCCCCTTCAGAGAGGGATTACCCCGCCCCCCAGCAGGCGGGGGGAAAGGGACCAGACTGCCCAAAAGGCAGTCAGGACTGTATGCAGGCCCCGAACCCCTAGGTTCACCCCCCTTTGCAATTTGCAGGGATATCACATTGCCTGCAGCTTTCCCCTCTTCACTTGGAAACGCCAGCCAAACCTCTGTTTTGGGAGAGGTTCCCCCGCTGATGGGGGGGTACGGGACAGGCACTGAGAAACGCTTGCATCCAAGCAACTGTTGGAGGGCCACCTGGTACAAAATGTTCAAAAAACTCAGCCCCGTTCACGAACCCTAAAATGATCTGAGATGGTCCGTCCTCCGCGATCGGACTGCATTCTGTGGGGGGGTTGGGTTCAGTTTTCTCAGGGCTTTGGGAGGCAGGGCAAGGTCATTTACCAAGAAATGGCCTTCGACCTCCTCAGCAAAATCCTGAGAACGTTCCCTTTTCCCCCTTTTCAGCATGTCCCAGCCCCGCACATGGAACGACCAAGACTGATTCCCTTCAGCCCAGCCTTGCGCACGCTTTAGTGGCCTCTAATGTCCGGGGGAGATGGGATTCTGCCTTGTCCCTTTGGGGGTCGCCAAGGGCCCTGAGGTTCGAGTGCTACGCGCTTTTAAGGGCCCCACGAGAAAAGGGTCCGTCAGGTTGCTGGTTTCTGAGAATCGGCAGGACTCCGTGGCAACCCACGGGCCCCCATCCTCCCCCCTTTGTCTTCAAAATGAAACACCCTTTGGGGGGGCCACTGGGGGACGGGGGGGTTTTGAAGTGGACCCGCAGGGTAGCCACAAGCAGCCTATGGTCGGTGCACAGAACTCACACTCCGGTAAACCCCGCATTTGGAGGATCCTCCATCGCGTGCTGAAAGAAAGGGCGATTCCCTTTCCACATTTCCCCCATGCGTCCCAAGTCCAGCGATGCGAGTTGGGGCGCTGGTACCCGGAGCCCGAGATCCCATTTTTGGGACCCACAAAAATCCCGGAGAAGGAGGGGTATTCTCGCTGCTGGGGTCAGCTCCCGAGCCATGGGGGCCAAAAGAATCTCGAGCCAGTGGTACAGCCGGGGTACCCCATGAAGCGCCCCGAACAAAGTGAATGTCTCGCCGGGGGCAAGTCTGCCACAGATCGAGTTTGGGTAGAACGCCCTTTTCACATCGGTTTATGTACATCGGTAGGGGCTTTACAGCAATAAGAAAACAAGAAGCCAAAAGCAGCTTCATTCAAGCCCTGATACCTATCAAGGGCACCTCGTACCGCAGGCTGAAGTCGACGGGGATGGCTATGGCTACACCCTGGAGGTGGGGACCATCGCTGCGGGCCCGAAGTGTAGGTGTAACCACCCACACTGATCGTGCCCTACCAGGTCTTCTCACCTTGAAGGGCAGCCACCTCAAAATCCCAGTCGCTTTAATTCCCGCGATAGAGAGGAACCGTCATCCTCCGCAAGGACCGGATGTTCCAAGGCCTACCGGGGAAAGCCGCCTGAATTTAAAACCCCGGGTGGTCACTCCGGTGCACGCCACCCCGCCCCCCCCGCCAAACCCCGCCCAATAAAGGGGGGCGGAGGCTGTGGGACCGCCACCCTGTGGGGGTTCCCCAGGGGTTTCCCCCCAAAACTTTATGGGGGGGTTGGCGCCGCCATGGGCAGGGGGGACGGTAACTCTCTTCCAATCCCGCACCCCGACATTTGCCCTCCCCCGGGGGACCCACAGCCCCTTTTCTTTGGGGGGGAGGGACAACACCCTCCCCCCAGAAATTTTCCCTTTATCAGAGAGTTGCCAGGGGTCTTTGGGGGGAGGAGGACTGGGGAAGCAGTTTGGTGATTTATTAACCTAATTATGGGGGATGCTCTTGTAAATAGTGTGAGGGGTGAAGCTAGTGCTATATTAGGTTCGTGTAAAATTTCGATAAAAATAGACTATAATTTTTTTCACACAATAAAAACACACACACACACACACACACACACACACACACACAACACACACACACACACCCCAATATTATATATTATATAATATATATAAAAATTTTAAAATTTTAATTTTAAAATAAAATTAATAATATATATATATATAAAATATATATATAATATATATAAAAATTTTATATATATATATATATATTTTTAAAAATATAATATATATATATATATAATATATTTATATATATATGTATGTTATATATTTACATTATATATATTTTTATATATATATATATATATATATATATTATTTTATATATATAATTTGTGTTTTTTTTGTGTGTGTTGTGTGTGTATATATTTTTAATACAAATGTGTTTGTTTGTGTGTGATCATCATCATTATTTTCATTATTATTTTATCATTTTTGTAATCGTTATTATCCGTCTTATCATTTTATAATTTTTTCATTATTATTATTAAACATTATTATTACATCAGATTATCTTGTTTATTAAAACCATTAATTTTTTTATCATATATTTTTTTTTCGATGATAGATTTTTGAATTTTGTCACAATAATGAATTTGATGGATTTTTTTTATTTGGTATCGTATCTTTTTGGTATTGCATACATTCATAAAAAAAATCAAAGACATTTGATTGATTTACCCTGTTCATCAGATTCCCTTCTGATGAAAAAGGGAAAAAAGTTTAAATTTTAAAAAAGAAGAGAAAACGGGTATCAAACAGACAAAACAAAATTTCGACGCTTTAGGGGCTTTCATACCAACATCCTTTTGCAGCCTAACCTCATTTAAATGAAAATTTAAATGGCTTTTGAGATCGTGTTTTTTTTATGACCAGAAAATACGCACGCCCTGCCCTTGATTTGGCTCTTACATATTTGCAACTTTAAACTTAACTTTACAACTTAACTGTACAAATTAACTTTACAACTTTAAATTTACAACTCAATGTACAACTTAACTTTTAACTTAACTTTAAACCAAAATGTACAACTTAAATTTAAAAATTTAATTTACAACCTAACTTTTAAACTTAAATTACAATTAATTTAAACTTGCTTACAACTTAATTTTACAACTTCCTTTGAATTTAATTTAAACTTAACTTTCAACTTACTTTACAATTGATTTTACAATTTAAAACTTGCAATTTTAACTTTACAATTCTTTACAACTTGACTTTACTTTAACTTTACAACTTTTTGCACCTTAATTTACAACTTTTTACAATTTAAAAATTTTAAACTTAACTTTAAAACTTCTTTAAAATTTGGATTTACATCTTAATTTTAAAACCCTTTGCCCCTTTAAAACTTTACAATTTCTTACAACTTAACTTTAAAACTTTTTACAACTTAACTTTACAACTAAAAAAAATTTTAAAATATACTACTATGACAAATGGTGGGGTATACTCCTTAAATTTCAGGGTTTCATCGATTTTTTCTTTTTTCTTTACGGGAAATATTTTTATGCTATTTAAAATTTTCTGTTGTTTTTTTTTGTTTTGTTTTTTTTTACTTTTTATTTCCCTTTTTCCATTTTTTTTTGTTTTTTAATAAATTTTTTTTCTACTGATTTATTCATCTATTTATTTGTTTTTTGATCTATTGCAGCGATTAGCCCCTTTTTGTAATATTATGTTCCTTTCCAAAAGGAACTGGCTTTTCATGGAAAAAAACCCCATGAGGGAAGTTAAGGATAAGGGGATGGAGGCAAGTATTTTCCCTTTATGATTTTTTTTTCGAAGATTAAAAATTAAAAAAATTTTATATTTGAAATTCCCAGAACGTATTACTAAATCGGGGAAAAAGAAATATTTTCATAAGATATATTTGCGTGGGGGAAAGTTAAACCGCTTTTCAATAGTGTCGGGTTCGTTTTGAATGATAACTTGATGGAGTCAAGAAAGACGAGGACGCCCCTTTTTTAAAACTGCATTTTATCTTAAAAATCTAGTTCCGTATCCAGCTTTAGAAAAAAAAGAACAAATGGGGTTCCCCGACGTCCCGTAAACCCTAAAAAATTTAAGCACAAAAGAATACGCTTTTTATCTTTGCCATATCTTTGTAGGGACTTAAGATAAGACGCCGTGGCCCCTAGAATTTCCATGAAAGCCACGTTCATGCGCTTTTCGTCGCTTTAAAATGTAAAAATATTGGGTGATTTTTCCTTTTAATGTTTTTTACGTTTTTAAAAACCGTAGGGAATAAAGGGGGAGCTGACTTGTGTTTTTTAACTGTTTGCAAGGGTTACTCCAAACCCTTTAAAACTTGTTTCTAGGGCCCATTCAGTGATAAAAATGTATAGAAGCCCTTATTTGTTTCTCTTTTTTTTTTAAATTTTCATGTAATTTTGCGAAGTCACCGCTCACAGCAGAAAAACAGGTTTCCATATGGTATATCTTTCCCGCCTCATTCCTTCCTTGCCCTTCGGAATGGTTCGCGAAAAGGGGAAATAGAAGAATCGAAAAAAAAAATAGCTTTATCGCCATTTTCAATAAGTAGGGATTTGGTAATACTTTGGGGCAGAGTCATCGCAAAGCATAAATTTATCACAAGACTGTCGTTTTTAGATTCATTTTAACTTACACTGGCAGTACGACTGTCGTTGGGTTTTTGGTGGACTTCGTTCTGTTTCTGCTGTTTTTACGTATTTTACAGTGTTGTTTAGTGTATAGTGTGTATATTAATATATAATTTTATATATATATAATTATATTATATATTATATTATATATATATATATATTTATTATATATTATATATTATAATACGGGACACTACGCCCACCACACACACCACAAAAACACACACACACACACACAATATATATTAATATATATAAATATAATATATTATATATATATATATATATATATATATATTAATATATATATATATGTATATATACATATATATATTATCTATAATATATAATATATTATTATATAAAATATATATATATATTATATTTATATATATGTGGTGGTTGGTGTGGTGGTGGGGGTGAGTGTGTATTTGTGTATATTATACATATATTATACATATATATATATATATTATAAATTTTTTATATATTATAATAAATATATAATAATATAATAAATTGTGGGGTGTGTTGGTGTGTGGGTGTGTGTGTGTTGTGTGGTATGTGGTTGGTTGTGTGTGTATGTGTTGTTTTTGGTATGTGTGTGTGTGGTGTGTGTTTATGCCCAAATATATATATAATATATATAATTTTAATAATAATTTATAAAAATATATTAAAAACTATAAATAATGATAACATTACATATATATGAATATCATATTATACATATAATGAATATATTACATATATATACACATATATTGATAATGTTTTTCCTTTTCCGAGTATATATATATATGATGTATATAATATTAAAATATAAATATATATATATTATATATATTACACATATTATATATATATATACAAATTTCATACATATATATATATATATATTATATATATATATAATAATAATATATTATATATATAATATTGAACCATATAATTTTTTATAGAGTGTAAATTTTTCTTTTTTTATGAGTATTTGTATGTATTATATGTGTTTATGGATGTATTATATTTATATATATAATAATATTATATATTTTATATATATATATATATATATATATATCTGCGCGCATGTGTTGCGCGCCCTTTTTTGTGTTGGTGTGTGGGGTGTTGGTGTGTGTGTGGTGTGTGTGTTGTGTGTGTGTGTTGTGTGGTGGGTTGTGTTTGTGTGTGGGGTGTGTGTGTGTGTGGTGTGTGTGTGTGTTGTGTGTGTGTGTGGGTTGTATGCACAAAAAACATATTTAGATAGATAGATGGGTGATAGATATATAGCCAAAAACGTAATAGATAGAGGGTGAATGGAAAAAAAACACTTCCCTGCTGAACTAAAAGAAAAACCCAAAAACAAAACTAATTATTTAAATGGGACACGTTTTAAAATGGTTCTATCCCCCGAGAGAGAGGTGTATAGATTTTTGCCATTGCCACCCCGGATTTTCGTGTAAAAAGTCACGAATCATCGATATCGCTCTAACGTCATCGATGATGGTGGTCTGACATCACAAAAAATTAAGACGGAACAAATTCATATGTCTGCTTTGACTGGCTTTTTCCCAAAAAATTACTATTGGAGAATTTTTATATTCTAATTTGGAAAAAAATGTGATTTAAAATTAAAAAATACAGGGGGGGTGGACTTTAATATATGATATATAATGTGTGTGTGTGTGTGTGTGTTGTTATACATATATATATAGATAGATAGATGGATACACAGATACGTATATATGTATATTTGTATATACATGTATTCAGATATACATGTTGCGAGTAGAACAACGAAGGGAAGTACAGAAAACACACGAATATGCCGAAGGCCTTTTTACAATTTATTGCTTCATCAGGGCATATAAGACTAGAGCTACATAGAGGTATATATATACAAGTACTAGGCGGTCAGGTCACGTTGGTAATCAGGTGTGCGACGACCTTGGCTAGTTCGTGGCTCCCTGTTGCGGTGATGAAATTGTTAGTTGTGTGTCTGAACGCCGCTTCTAGCATCTTCCTTTGTCGTGGGGGCAGGCCTTGTTTAATGATGGAGGCCTGGGACCACTTGGGGAGATGGCCGTCGGAGTCGACGTGAACAACGAAGGCGCTCCTCTTGTCGTGTCGTCGGAGGGCGCTGCGGTGCTGGTCGATACGTTGTTCATGGAGGCCACGTCCTGTCTCACCTATGTATACCTTATCGCAGCCACCACAAGGTATGCTATACACCTGGCTGCGAGGTCGGTTTGTGGTCTGATCTCTTTTCCCTGACGATGTCTCCGATCTTCTTGCCAGAGGTAGTAGTTATCTTCATAGTGTGGCCCACCAGGGCCTCTAGATGTTCTGCCAGCTGTGAGTGAGGGATGATAATTCTGTGTGTCTTGTTCTGTGTGGCGTCCCCTCTTGATCTGGTCATGATCTTTTCCGCTTTGCGTCGGAGGTGGCTGAGCAAGGCGCGAGGGTAACGGAGGCGCTGGATTGTGTTGCTGACGTGCTGCATTTCCTCCTCCAGGAACTCCGGGCTGCAGATTCTAAGTGGTCGGAGGAAGAAACGAATGAACACGCCTTCTTTGGTTTGGTTTGGTTCGCAATCTGTTCGACATGAATTCCACACGTGTGTTCATATATACATATACATAAATATACATATATTTATAATTTATTATATATATCTATATATACAACACACACACACACACACACACACACACACACACACACACACACACACACACATATATATATATATATATATATATATATATATATATATATATATATATATATATATTTGTATGTGTATATATACATATTTATATGTATATATATACATATATGTTTGTATATACGTACATACATTCATATATATATATATATATATATATATATATATATATATATATATATATATATATGTGTGTGTGTGTGTGTGTGTGTGTGTGTGTGTGTGTGTGTGTGTGTGTGTGTGTGTGCATAATCACCCAACTCTTGATATAAACTTAACTTCTCGTTCAAGTTTGACTATATATATACACATGATATATGTACAAAGTTAGATGTTCCACAAGTAACTTAGTTGACATTAATAAAAGGATTTATTTAATTTCATTAATATTTATAGACTTTTACATACACACACACACACATAAACATATAAACACACACACACACAAACATACAAACACATACACACACACACACCCACACACACACACATACACACACACACACACACACACACATATATATATATATATATATATATATATATATATATATATATATATATATATATATATATATATACATATATATATATATATATATATATATGAATATATATACATATATATAATAGATAGATAGATAGATAGATAGATAGATAGATAGATAGATAGATAGATTGTGTATATGTGTATATATATTATATATATATATATATATATATATATATATATATATATATATATATATATATATATATATATATATATATATATATATACATATACACATATACACACATGCACATACACATACATATATGCATGTACGTATACAGAAATAGATACATGTGTATATATGCAAAATAATCAAACCTGAACGATTGATTAGTCATTAAACATACTCTAATATAAAGAGTTATCATCATCATCATCATCCTCATCAAGGGGCTAACGCCGACGGGGGCGCATGGCCGCATCCACCCTTCGCTTCCAGCCACGAGGATCCCTCGAGGCGAGTCTCCAGGCAGGCACACGGCCCATCTCTAGTTCCTCGCGACAGGTCTCGTCGAGCTGCCCAAGCCATGATCTCCTAGGACGTCCCACAGGTCTCCTCCACCCAGGGTTGTCTCGCAGAGTGACAACCTGGTGGGCAGGGTCGTCCATAGGGAGGCGAGCTAGGTGGCCATATAGCCTGAGTTGGCGATCCCGGATTATGCAAGTAACAGGTCCCATGCCAGTCTCACGGTGTAACCGCCGGTTGGACACGTGGTCCTGCCAACTGTACCCCATGATCCGGCGAAGGGACTTGTTACAAAAGGCATCAAGGCGAGACTCCAAGGCACTGGATAGCGTCCAGGTTTCGCTTCCATAGAGCAAAACTGGAAGTATCAAGGCCTTGAAGACACGCAGCTTGGTCCTTCTGCATAGGTACCGACATCTCCAAACGCTCTTGTTGATCGAGTTCATGGCTCCTGTTGCCAGACCAATCCGTCTACTGACTTCCTGGTCTGACAACCCAGAGATATGGACTATGCTACCAAGGTATGTAAAACTTTCTGTGACTTCAACGTCCTCGCCGCAAGCATGGATCGACTGAACGGGTTCCCCTAACAGGCCCCCAAAGTCCTGAATCTTGGTCTTGGTCCAGGAGACCTCTAGGCCTAGGGGCTTCGCCTCATTGCTAAATGCATCAAGAGCCGCCACAAGTGACTCCAAGGACTCAGATAGGATGGCAACATCGTCGGCAAAGTCAAGGTCCGAGACCTTAATATTGCCTAGTGTTGCTCCGCACTGACTTTGGCTAGTAGCTCTGCCCATTATCCAGTCCATACAAGTGTTGAAAAGTGTGGGTGCAAGGACACAGCCTTGCCTCACCCCTGAATTAACAGGGAAGAAGTTCGACATACCCCCACCACACTTTACAGCACTTTCAGTACCAGTATAGAGGCTTGCTATCAGGCCAATAATCTGTGTCAGAATTCCCCTGAGCCTCAGGATCTCCCATAGCGATTCCCGATGCACCGAGTCAAACGCCTTCTTGAGGTCAATGTAGGCTGCAAGCATCCCACGACCAAACTCACGACGGCGTTCCACAATTACTCGAAGCGCTAGTATACGGTCTATTGTGGACTTGCCAGGAGTAAATCCAGACTGCTCCGGTCTCTGGTGCCTCAGTAGGTGGTTGCGGATCCGTTTCAGAAGAATGTGAGCGAGAACCTTGCCTGGTATGCTGAGCAGTGTAATGCCACGGTAGTTGCTACAGTCCCAACGATCCCCTTTCCCCTTCCAGAGAGGGATGACCACGCCCCTCAGCAGGTCAGGGGGAATGGTACCAGACTGCCAAATGGCAGTCAGGACTGTATGCAGGCCCCGAACCATAGGTTCACCCCCAGCCTTTAGCAATTCAGCAGGGATATCACATATGCCTGCAGCTTTCCCACTCTTCATCTTGGAAATCGCCAGCCTAACCTCTGTTAGGGTAGGAGGTTCCTCGCTGATGGGTGGGTACGGCACAGGCACTGAGACATCGCTTGCATCCAAGCTAACTGTTGGAGGGTCCACCTGGTACAACTGTTCAAAATACTCAGCCCAACGTTCACGAACCCTAACATGATCTGAGATGGTCCGTCCATCCGCTGATCGGACTGCAGTCATCTGTGAGGAGGGCTTAGGGTTCAGTTTTCTCAGGGCTTGGTAGGCAGGGCGAAGGTCATTTACCAAGAAATGGCCTTCGACCTCCTCAGCAAGATTCCTGATGAACTGTTCCTTGTCCCTTCTCAGCAGTGTCCGAGCCCTACGCACCATGGAACGACGCAAGACTTGATTCCCATTCAGCCGAGCCTTGCGACACGCTTCAGTGGCCTCTAATGTCTCCGGGGAGATGGTATTCTGCCTTGTCCTTGGGCGTACGCCAATGGACTCCTGAGCTGCTTCGAGTGCTACGCGCTTGAAGGACTCCCACAGAGCAACTGGATCCGTCAGGTTGCTGGTTTCTGAGAATCGGTCAGAGACTGCCGTGGCGAACCCACGGGCACACTCCTCCTCCCTTAGTCTGTCCAAGTGAAACACCTTAGGGTGGCCACTGGAGGGAGGGAGTTTTGAAGTGGACCCGCAGGGTAGCCACAAGCAGCCTATGGTCGGTGCCACAGAACTCAGCACTCCGGTAAACCCTGCAGTTCTGGAGGATCCTCCATCGCGTGCTGACAAGAATGTGGTCGATCTCCTTAGCCACATTACCCGTATCGCTGTACCAAGTCCAGCGATGCGAGTTGGAGCGCTGGTACCAGGAGCCAGAGATCCTCATTTTCTGGGACCTAGCAAAGTCCCGGAGAAGGAGGCTATTCTCGCTGCTGGGATCAGCTCCCGAGCCATGGGGGCCAACAGACATCTCGTAGCCAGCTCGGTCACAGCCGGATACCGCATTGAAGTCGCCCAGAACAATGTGAATGTCTCGCCGGGGGCAATCGTCTGCCACAGATGCGAGTTTGGCGTAGAACGCCTCTTTCACATCGGTTTTATGTACATCGGTAGGAGCGTATACAGCAATAAGAGACAAGAAGCCAAAAGCATGCTTCAGTCTCAATGCCATGATACGCTCATCAACCGGTGTCACCTCGACTACCGCAGGCTGAAGTCGACTGGAGATGGCTATGGCTACACCCTGGAGGTGGTGACCATCGCTGCGGCCCGACCAGTAGTAGGTGTAACCACCCACACTGATCGTGCCGCTACCAGGTCTTCTCACCTCTGAGAGGGCAGCCACCTCAACTCCCAGTCGCTTCAATTCCCGCGATAGCAGAGGTAACCGCTCATCCTGCCGCAAGGACCGGATGTTCCAAGCGCCTACCCGGAAAGCACGCCTGAGATTAAGCCTCGGGTGGTCACTCCGGGTGCACGCCACCTCTGCCGCCCCCGCCAACACAGCCCCAGATAAAGGGGGTCGGTAGGCTGTGGGACCGCCTATCCACCTGTGGGGTTCCCGAGGGCTTTCCCCCACAAGCTTCATGGTGGGTTGGCGCCTGCCAGGGTGCAGGCGGGACGAGTAACTCTCGTTCCAATCCTGCACCCCGACATTTGCCCTCCCAGCGGGACCCACAGCCCGCCTTACTTGCTGGGTGGGAGGGACAACACCCTCCCCCCAGCATTTCCATTTATCAGAGACGTTGCCAAGGGTCATTCTGGGGGGAGGAGGACTGGCAAGGCAGTTAGGTGATTGATTAACCTAATTCATGGGGGATGCTCTTCGTAGATAGTAGTGATGAGGCACTGATAGCTAGTGCTATCATTAGGTTCGTGTAAATTTCTGATAAAAATAGACATATACATTTTTTTCACACACATAAACACACACACACACACACACACACACACACACACACACACACACACACACACACACACATATATATATATATATATATATATATATTATAATATATATATATATATTATATATAATAATATATATATATATATATATATATATATATATATATATATATATATATATATATATAGTATATATATACACATATATACATATATATATATATATATATATATATATATATATAATATATATATATATATATATATATGTATGTATATATATATACATATATATATATATATATATATATGTGTGTGTGTGTGTGTGTGTGTGTATATATATATATATACAAATGTGTGTTTGTGTGTGTGTGTGATCATCATCATTATTGTTATCATTATTATTATTATCATTATTGTAATCGTTATTATCACTGTCATTATCATTATTATAATTATTATCATTATTATTATTAGCATTATTATTATCATCATGATTATCATTGTCATTATTATAACCATTAATGTTATTATCATATATATTTTTGGTCGATGATAGACTTTTGATATTCTTGTCACAATAATGAAGTTGATGGATATTTTTTTACTTGGTATCGTATCTTATTTGGTATTGCATCACATTCATAAAAAAAAGTCAAAGACATTTGATTGATATACCACTGATTCATCAGATTCCTTCTGATGAAAAGGGAAAAAAAGTTAAGTTTTAAAAATGAAGAGAAAACGGATATCAAACAGACAGACACAAAAATTTCGAGCGCTGTTAGGAGCTTGCATACACCAACATCCTCTGCAGCCTAACCTTCATTTAAATGAAGATTTAAATGGCTTTAGAGATCGTAGTTTGTTTATGACCAGAAGATACGCACGCCCTGACCCCTATGATTATGGCTCTTACAGTATTTGCAACTTTATAACTTAACTTTACAACTTAACTGTACAACTTAACTTTACAACTTAACTTTACAACTCAACTGTACAACTTAACTTTACAACTTAACTTTACAACTCAACTGTACAACCTCTTTGCAACTTAACTTTACAACTTAACTTTACAACTTGACTTTACAACTTGACTTTACAACTTAACTTTGCAACTTCTTTACAACTTAACTTTACAACTTAACTTAATTTTACAACTATACTACTATGACTAATGGTGAGGTATACGTCCTTAAAGTTCAGGGTGTTTCATCGATTTTTTCGTTTTCTTTACGGGATAATATTTTATGCATATTTAAATTTTCTGTTGTGTTTTTGTTTTTGTTTTTTGTAAATTTAAATTTTTTTTTTTTTTTTTGTTACTTTTTTATTTCCTTTATCCATTTTTTATTGTTTATGAATAATCATTTTTTTATCTACTGATTTATTCATCTATTTATTTGTTTATTGATCTATTGCAGCGATTAGCCCTTTATGTAATATTAGTGTTCCTTTCCAATGGACACTGTGCTTATCATGGACAAAACCTCATGATGGAATGTTAAGGATAAGAGAATGGATGGCACAGTATTTCCACTTCATGATTTTTTTTTTCGAAGATTAAGAATTAAAAAATATATATATTTGAAATTTCCGAGAACGTATTTACTAAATCGGAAAATGAAATACGTTTCAGTAAGATATATTAGCGTGGGAATGTTAAAACCGCTTTACAATAGTGTCGGGTTCGTTGTCTGAATGATAAGCTGTGATAGGAGTCAAGAAAGACGAAGGACTGCCTTTTGTAAAACTGCATTGCTATCTTAAAAATCTAGTTCCAGTATCCAGCTTTAGAAAAAAAAGAACAAATGGGGTTCCACGTACTGTCCCGTAACGCCTAAATAATTTAAGCACATAAGAATACGTCTTTTTATCGTTAGCCATATCTTTGTATGGACTTCAAGATAAGACGCACGTGACCCTAGAGATTTTCCAGTGAAAGCCACGTTCATGTCGCTTTTCGTCGCTTTAAAATGTATAATATTGGGTGTATTGTTCCTTTACATGTTATTTACAGTATTTGAAAACGCGTATGGAATCAAGGGGAGCTTGACTTGTGTTTATTAACTGTTTAGCAACGGTTACTCCAAACCTTTAACTTGTTATCTATGGCCCATTCAGTTGATAACAATGTATAGAAGAACCTTATTTGTTTCTCTCTTTTTTTTCAAATTCATGTTAATCTTGCGAACGTCACCGCTCACCAGCAGAATAACAGGCTTTCCATATGGTCATATCTCTTCTCGCCTCATTCCTTCCTCTGCTCCTTCGAGAATGGTTCGCGAAAATGGGAAAATAGAAGAATCGTAAAAAAAAATAGCTTTATCGCCATTTTCAGATAAGTAGTGGATTGGCTAATACTTGGGGACAGAGTCATCGACAAAGCATAAGTTTATCACAAGACTGTCGTTTGGTTAGTATTCATTATAACTTACACTGGCACGTACGACTGTCGTTGGTTTCTGGCTGGAGCTTCGTTCTGTTTCTGCTGTTCACGTATGTACATGTGTTGTTTGAGTGTATATGTGTGTATATGTATATATATATATATATATATATATATATATATATATATATATATATATATATATATATATATATTATATATATATATATATATATATATATATACGTGTACACGTACGCCCACACACACACACACACACACACACACACACACACACACACATATATATATATATATATATATATATATATATATATATATATATATATATATATATGTGTGTGTGTGTGTGTGTGTGTGTGTGTGTGTGTGTGTGTGTGTGTGTATGTGTGTGTGTGTGTGTGTATGTGTGTGTTTAGGCCTATGTGTGTGTGTGTGTGTGTGTTTATGCAAATATATATATATATATACATATACATATATATGCATATACATATACATATATATGAATATGCATATATATACATATATATGAATATATATACATATATATACACATATATATGAGTATATGTTTTCCTTTTCATGAGTATATATATATATATGTATATATATATATAAATATATATATATATATATATATATATATATATATATATATATATATATATATATATATATCTGCGCGCATGTGTGTGCGCGCGTGTGTGTTTGTGTGTGTGTGTGTGTGTGTGTGTGTGTGTGTGTGTGTGTGTGTATGTGTGTGTGTGTGTGTGTGTGTGTGTGTGTGTGTGTGTGTGTGTGTGTGTGTGTGTGTGTGTGTGTGTGTGTGTGTGTGTGTGTGTGTGCGTTTGTATGCACAAACACATATAGTTAGATAGATAGATGGGCTGATAGATATATAGCCAAAAACGTAAATAGATAGAGAGGTGAATGGAAAAACACACTTCCCTGCTGATACTATGAAAGAAAAACCCACAATACAAAAACTAGATTTATTGAAAATGGGACTACAGTTTCGAAATCCACCTGGATTCTATCCCAGAGAGAGAGGTGTATAGATTTATGCCATGTGCCACCCTGGGATTTACGTGTAAAACGTCACGAAGTCATCGATATCGCTCTAACGTCATCGATGATGGTGGTCTGACATCACAAAAACTTAAGACGGAAGCAATTGCATATGTCTGCTTAGACTGGCTTTCCAAAAATTTCACTATCTGGAGAATTTCTGTGATATTCTAATTTGGAAAAGATGTTGATAATAATGACAGTGTGTGAGTTTAGGGAAAGTTGAGGTTAACAAACCGTCCAGCTGATCGGGTAGAAGCTGCCACGATCTATGTAAAACTAGTTTATCCGAAACATCGACGTATAATCTTACTACATTCAATAAAATTTATATCACGCATTTCTGAAAAAGAGAAAAATTAATTTCCAAATAGAAAAAATATATAATATGTCTTCGGGGACTGCAGAATGGCTTAGGAATGTATGTTTGATATATAACGGCTTATACTGAGAGGGTATTCACGAGAGATTTAAACAGAATGCCCTGTTAGCCAAAATACCGTGTGTTTCATATGCAATTACTTTTATGATTTATATCAATGAAATTATTTTCACGTAATCTGAATATGCAGCATAAACAGTTCTGAGTCATTCACGGATTAGGTAAGCTTTTTCATGATTAGCTAACAGCTGTAGGAAGTATGGCGATGAATTGCATTGCAAACTACCATGTGTTTCTATTGACATTGTATGAGAAACTCAGTGGACTTAAATCAGGTGATTTCTGGGATTTATATACATACAGTAGGAATGTATGTATATGCAGATAGCTAATCAATTACGATGAATTATGACAAAGGAAACGCCTATTTTGAAACAGGATGTAATATCACTGATAAGCTAATCCAGGTATCTGCTCCAGTGAGACTAACCGACTTCTGATTTCGGGGCTTCACTCGTTACCTGAAGGCGCTGTGGAGAGCTTCATCAGCGAGTTTACTTGGGAGGACAACGAAGAAAAGGGGGGATTTGGTAGGTCACTGGTGTTCAGTGTAATAGGGTAATGCCAGTGCCTTTTTTGTGAGGCCATATCAGTAGTGCTAAAATAACATTAGGGTACAAGGACTGATGTTACATAAAGCGCAGTACGTGTGTAAAAATTACGACCATGAGACTACTGTTTGTGATATAACACTATAATACCAGAAAGGATACTATAAGTGTTAATTTTACACAACTATGATAACCGTGATATAAAATAATGTTATAAAACTATAATACCAGGAGTGATAATGTAAAAATGTAAATAGAAATGCTGATATAAGTGCTGGAAAAATATCTTGTAACAATGGCCGAAGTTAGGTTCAAAGACCATATTGCCTTCACACAGCGGACAGAATTATTATGTAAAATGTTTAAACTCAAAACGCCCTGAACATTTAATTACGTGTTCTTAAGAGATGTAAAAGGGAAGCCCCGCAAAATATGGTACAAGGCAATCTTCCTATATGAGCCAAATGGTGAAAATTTACTGGTGCATCATGATGATGATTTTAATACTAACAGTAATAAGGATGAATATGATTACAGCAATAGATGATAGGGATAATGAGGAGGAGGATAATGATGACAGTATAAATGGCGATGATAATGATAAAGACGAGGATAATGATACTACAATAATAACTGCAATAATTATCATTATGATCATCATGTTAATAGTGATGGTAAAAAAAAGTACAATATCAATATCAATGATAATGATAGAATACAGGTGAAATTAACGATTAAAAGGATGATAATAATAGCAGTAATAATGAAAACAATAAAATTATAATGATTGATACGTAAGTTAATGATATTACCAATAATGAACCGAGAAAAGAGATAATGGTAAAGTAAAAATAAAAAGTCTATATAGGCCTATTTTTGTTTTTGCCTTTTTGTCGAAATAGGCTTTTTTCTTCCACGTGATAATCTGGTGATAAACTGATAAGAACACTAATGAATTCGGTGCCATTTGATCGTTAAAGTCGATATTTTTAACCGCGCAGTTGGCGCTGTGATAATAACAAGCATTGAAATATTCTTATTCTGCTAAGCTGGAGAGATTATAAGTACATTTGCTTTGTTACGTTATCTTAAGTTTAGAATCAACGGAGAGGAAATGCTGGTGAGGAAAGACCATAGATAACGCGCCATAACAACGATAAAGGGAGGAAACGCCTAATTATTTTATGGCATCGTAAAAAGGGTTTCAGATCTGAGGCTGATAAAAAGGTACTGGCGTCATAACATATTTTGTCCTCGAATTTAAAACCCTAAAAAACAAGGCAGTTTGACAGCTTAGCTTCATCATTCTTTTGGGTAAAGGAAATGAAGTGAAACAAAAACTTTATCAGATTTTTGAAAGTAAACCCTAAGTCAGCGATAAGATATAGATTGAATCCCAAAGTATGTGTCGGCTGAAAGGTTAATCCTACTTGTGTTATTTGTAGGAAATGTTTGAATAACATTTCTCTCATTAAATCATAACGTGATAAACATGGTATTAGAAGGGCTTTTGTAATACTAGTGTTGTTCAGTCAATGCGTGGAAATGGCAGTGGTGATAATGATATTGATAATGTAGATAGTAACAATAAAAGCTGACAATTATGTTACGGTGAATAGTAGTAAGAGTTATGATGATAATACTAATCATAATGATACTAAATATTTGTTGTAATTTTCATCATTCTTATTTGTCACTACTCACCCCCTTCATCATCTTGATGGTCCATTTAGCCTCTTTATATGCTGAGATGGTCCGCTTATGCATAGTCGATTGGCCCTTAACCATACCGGCTATAGGTAACCTACCTGGTGCGCAAGGGGTAAAGTATTTTCCTTTGCTGTTTGAGGACGGGTAGGCATAGTACCACGTCTTCTTGTGCCCAAGGTCTATATAAGTTTTTTTTTCTCTCTCTCTCTCGCTTTATTCTAAGCTCCAGTTTCTCGCCTCTAATTATGTTGCCATTTCGTAAACTTCATTTTTTTTCTCAGTCAGAAGCAATGCAAAATATGAGATAGATCAACGGAATCAAATTGATATAAGAATAATAAACCTGATTAGCTGTAAAATGTTAGTAGAGAGTATGCCTTGTACACCATTTGTTTCCTCTGAAGCATTTAGAATATCCTGAAGAGATAAAAATAGAACAAAAGTTAATTTTGTACATTAAAAAAAAAACGTCAACTAACAACTGCCCGCTGAATGAATTCCTACAATCAGCAACATTGCATTTTGATATCATACGTGGACTTGTTTATTTTGTACGCTGCTAATCACTTTATAAAACTTTGTAGTAAACTTTGATTAGCTTTTAAATGCTTTACAGATTTGATTGCATGTTTATATATATTTGTCTTTTTTTTTCTTTCTTTCTTTTTTTTCTTTTTTTGAGTGTGGGGATAAGGAATGTAAATACATGATCCCGGAACCTAGACACCAATGTCTCTAAGCTCCAGTTATCAGAGTGAAGTTAACAGACTGTATTATCATCGTCATGATCATCCTTATCATTATGATCCTTTTATTATTATCATCACTGTTATTATTGCACTCTGAATAGTCCAGTGAGTATCTTCATGTAAGTGGCAAGAAAGCTACTTTTGATCCTTGTTTTTTTGTTTTGTTGCCATACGCAGCAGCAAAACCGATGATTTTATACTTTTTTTTCATATCAGGCTTTCTTGCTCAACTTTTGTAGTCTGCTAGGATGAAAAAAAATCCCTCAAGATCTTGCATTTTTTCTTTGTCTCTCACGCTAGTCGGTTCGCCCTAATATCCTTTTTCTTACGCATTCTACAGACTTCTGTTATGAATCTCATGACCTACCCAGTCATGTCTTCTCTTTGTGCTGATTTTGTGCACTCGTTAAAATTGGTTTTCATCAACTCCATGCACCCTGTAGCTACTTTCCACATGGATTTTGTCGGTTTTAGGTTTGGTTAAGTGCCTGTTCCAGAGCGGCCATTATTAAGTCTTTCCGTCTCTCGTTTGAAGCCTTTTCAAACCACTAAGATTGATGTTCTCTGTTAAAGTTTTCCATTTGTGTTAACTAATGATCGACATCATTCTTACCATTGTTATTGACTGTAGTAATACTATAATTGTCATTATTATTATCATCATCGTGAGAATGAGTATGTACATTATATATATATATTTTTTTTTTTTCTGTTATTTTTTCGTTTTTCTCTCTTCCTTTTTTTTCTCTTCCTTTTTTATGGTTCTTTGTTTCTACAGACAAATAGTAGCATGCGTCCAAAAACGAGATGGGGAACCGCCATATTAGTAACCCTGTTAGTGCTTGCAGGGACCCACGGAGCCTCCGCACAGTCTGGTAAGCTTCTGTTATCCTGTTATTAATATCATCGCTCTTAATTATCTTCTTGAGTTTATTTTTTCACTTTTCTGTCTTTCTTTCTCTCCTTTTCTTATCGCCTTACTTTCCTTTACTTATTTTTTCGTCTTTCTTCATCACCAACGTTTTTCTTATTCACCTCCCTTATTCGCGTCAAAAAAAGAAAAAAACAAAAAAGAGAGCGAGAGAGGGGATGCGAATAATGAATGATAGTATAACCAGAAGCAGTTTATGAAATATAACGTCAATGATTCACTTCTCCCAACTGTGCATCGGAATCTTTCCTTTGCAGAAGAGATGTCAGAAGAAGAACTCCTGACCAATATCAAGGAAGTCCTGGAGAAGATCAGCGCCTCCCTTGACGACCTCATGAGTGTCGTCCAACCCACAACTACGGCTGTTCCTGCTACAACGTATTTCCCGACCGCGAGCAGTCTTACTCCCACTCCTACGACTACCCATGATCCAGCCACGACCCCCGTTGCGACTACGACCACTAGTCTGGCCTCCACCGTCGTAACGTCGACAGGGTCTGGCACCAGCGGTTCTCCGACCACTCCGCCATCCACTACTAGCTCTTCTGCTGGCACGTCTACTAGCACAACCACTCCCCCAACTAGTACTTCTACTAGCACATCCACTAGCACAACCACTCCCCCCGCTAGCACTTCGATTACAACATCCACTAGCACAACCACTCCCCCCACTAGCACATCCACTAGCACATCCACTAGCACAACCGCTCCCCCCACTAGCACAACCACTCCCCCCACTAGCACATCCACTAGCACAACCACTCCCCCCACTAGCACCTCTACTAGCACAACCACTCCCCCCACTAGCACCTCTACCAGCACAACCACTCCCCCCACTCGCACTTCTACTAGCACAACCACTCCCCAAACTAGCACTTCTACTAGCACATCTACTAGCACAACCACTCCCCCCACTAGCACCTCTACCAGCACATCCACTAGCACAACCACTCCCCCCACTAGCACTTCTACTACCACATCCACTAGCACAACCACTCCCCCCACTAGCACTTCTACTAGCACATCCACTAGCACAACCACTCCCCCCACTAGCACTTCGACTAGCACATCTACTAGCACAACCACTCCCCCCACAAGCACTTCGACTAGCACATCCACTAGCACAACCACTCCCCCTATTAGCACCTCTACTAGCACAACCACTCCCCCCACTAGCACCTCTACTAGCACATCCACTAGCACATCCACTAGCACAACCACTCCCCCCACTAGCACCTCTACTAGCACATCCACTAGCACAACCACTCCCCCCACTAGCACCTCTACTAGCACAACCACTCCCCCCACAAGCACTTCTACTAGCACATCTACTAGTACTTCTACTAGCACAACCACTCCCCCCACTAGCACTTCGACTAGCACAACCGCTTCCTCGTCCAGCGCTAGCACTTCGACTAGCTCAACATCCTCGTCCAAGGCCTTCTACCGCCTGGCAGCCGAACGCCAGACGTCGGCCGCTGATGAAGTCTGCACCCCAACGACCAGCGACCCTGATGACCTTTGCCAGCGCCTCCAGACAGTCCTCGCGAGCATTGAGACCTCAACGACAGAGATCTCTGAAGGCAACGTGACTCAGCAGATCCTTGAGAGTCTCGAGCAGGACTCCGAAAAGCTGGAGGAAGTGGTCAAGGATGTCAAGGAGGATGAGGATTTCGAGTTTAACGAGGAGGTGCTGGTTGATAAGATCAAGGAGGTAGAGAAGGTGAGTTTTATTATTATTATCATCATTATTATTATTATTTTGTTCTTCTTTTCCTTCTTCTTTGTTCTTCGTCTTCTTCTCTATTCTTCTTCTTCTTTATAACGGGTTTAGAACCCTAGTACAATGGCTAGTAGTGGTAGTCATAGTTGTATGACGTCTTGACAAACCCTGTTAATGAAAAGGTTTCAGTGTCTTTTGTTCTGCGTGGATGAGTGTGAGTGTGCGTGTTGAGTGTGAGTGTGAGTGTGAGTGTGAGTGTGAGTGTGTATGTTGAGTGTGAGTGTGAGTGTGAGTGTGTGTGTGTGTGTGTGTGTGTGTGTGTGAGCGACAGTGAGCGTGAATGAGAGTGAAAGTGAGAGTGAGCTCACACAGAAAATGTATCACAAACCCGAAAATTAACGTTCAGTATAACAAAACTGAGATAAATTAGCAATGCTATTTATACAAAATTATTTCAACTACCACAATGAATTCATTATTTAATGATATGCGACAGAATGTGCGCATTGATTAATGGTGACATGAAAAAAAAAATATTCGCAAGCTTTCTAGCAAGCGAATCTTCTCAGGATCAGAAATTCTGAACTGCCGAGGTAGCCATGTCTAGCTATGCATGTCAGACTTCATCGATGGGGGATCCTATACCCAAAATGCCGTAGAATGAAGCAAACTGAGCCAGGAAAATCTATAAATAACCTGCTCTCTTCTGCGTATTTGTGATGGGCGATTGTGACATTCCCTACAGGTATCTAACTACCATGAATTACACAATTGCTTGGGATTTGTCCAAAGCATGCAAGTGACTTCAAGAGGGTGAGAAGGGCATGATTAATAATTGAAGAATGATTCTAGCTTAAACCCTAGTCCTGCATTAATTAACGGACATAAGTGCAGGTCACACCGACTCGAAAGTTGCCAAAGGAATGAATAACTACTACTGTAAGGATGGAGCGGAGATGTATTAGGCAATTTACGCAACCCCGGGTTATATTGGGCATCTCTGTGGGAGAAAATCCTAACACTATATTCAAAATAATAAATTTATATAAGATTATGTTACAAGCTCCATTCTAGCGCCAATAGAATGTGTCAACAATGAGTAATGTAACAGTGCTATGGTTATTCCCAAGGTGTCAACAACATCAACCAAATTACGGGAAAAACAAGCGGTCATCTCTTGGCCTTCCCACGTCCTGACCGACCGGAAGGGAAAGAGAAAGTGCAGTCAGATCAAGACGGGAAAACACGCTACGAGAGGAGAAATAAATGATGTTATTGGTATTCGTGAGAAAGATAAAATCATGAACGCATTAAATTCATTGCAGTTGAAACAATATTGATCTCTAATAACAAGAGATATTAATTAACTAACTAATGACTGATATTCATGTTTGTTGACCACATACCGTGATCACACAGTAATGCGATCTTAGGTCAGAAGAATAGTGTAAGAACGTGTTTTTTGCTGTCACTTAGCACTTTTACCCAATAAAACCAACGGGGGAGTGACTGCACCTACAGCTTAACACATTTATGGGAGAAGAAGGAAGGGAAAAGAAATAAAGAGGCCGAAAACATGTACTCACGTGGTTTTGTAGACATGGTCGATCGTGGAAGCGGGTCGAGCGGATTTCTGAGATTGTGTGTTCATGTTGGGAGCCAAAAGGATGCAACGACCACCCTGCCACCAGTTACAATGGGTTCAGAGCCTTAGTACAATGGCTAGCAGGGGTAGTCAAAGTTGTATGATGGCTTGACTTTTTATTAATCGCGTGTCCGGTCGGCCAGCCCTGAAGGGCAAAGGCTGGACTGACCTTATCACGTCGGCCGCTGAGCACAAACTGAGTAAACTGGGTCATCCTCGGGCACAAGCAATGAGCGTCACAGCTGCAGGAAATGTAGGGGGCAGCTGCAGGAAATATGGGGGGAGCAAGGTGAGGTCATCGGTTCTGTTAATGACACACCTTCTTTTCCTTCTCCTTCTTCTTTTCCTCCTTCTTTTCTTCTTTTTCTTCTTTGTTCTTCTTAATGAGAGATTTAGGATTAAGGAACGTTTAAGAATAGAGACGAAGACAGCGTTGATAAGAGGAGAGGAGAGAGAGAGAGGGAGAGGGTCAGCCAGACAGACAGACAGACAGAAAAAGAGAGAAACAGACATGCAGATAAGGAAAGATAGAAAAACAAAAATAAAAATAAGAGAAAGAGAGACAGGACAACCATCAACAAGGAAGATTTAATTAACATTACCTTGTCCCCCTCCCCCAACAGACCACAGACGAAGCCCTACAACAAACAGAAGACAAGCTGGCAGAGCTGCAAGATGACACAGATGATTACACCCTCGTGATTGTGTTAGGTGTCCTGGGTTCCATTTTGGTTCTCAGCCTGCTCTTCGCCATGGGTTTCGTTCTCTACCGAAGAACACGTATGAAGAAAACATATAATGAGGTTTGTGCTTGTTTTCTGTTCTTATTTTATTATTTATCTTTAATTATTTGTTTTTTCGTATACTGGTTTGAGATGGATATTTGACAAGAGGTTTTTTTTTTTTTTTTTTTTTTGAGAAAGATAATGATTATGATAACGATTAAAATATCTTTCTCTCCTTGTTATTATTGCTGTAATTAATTTTATAACAGCAATAATAACTATTTTTGTTGCTTTTCTTACAATGTTATCGATCTCTCTCTCACAGTAATGAGAATGTAGACTAACAAACACAGACACATAACTGTCGTTTTGTTATATATATTCGATTTCTGATGCATGAAAGATTTGGCTATTTTTTAATGATACTACATCTATTCCTAGTGAAGAAAAAAATCATGCCGTATGGAGTCCCACTGTTTTTTTTTTTTTATATAGGCTTATGTTTTGTGATATAGGCTTATGTTGTATGCCTCATTCCTATCTTTTAATTCCCGTGCGTATCTGAAGGTCATCACCCTTAAATCTTCGTTATCTGTGAGGAAATCCATCCAGTTAACTTACCTCTGGATATCTTGTGAGTGAAAGTGTGAGAGAGAGAAGGAGAAAGGGAGAGGGGGGAAGGAGAGAGGGGGAGGGAGGGAGTGAGAGAGACTGGGAAAGAGAGAGAGAGAGATAGGGAAAGAGAGAGAATTAAGGAGGGAGAGATAGAGATTGAGGGGGGGGGGGGAGAGACAGAGAGAGAGAGCGGGGGGGGGGGGGAGGAGCATGATTTATGAATAGATAGAGAAAGGGGGCAGAGAAGACAGGGAGAGGGAGAGAGAGAGAGAGAAGAGGAGAAAATGAAAAAAAGGAGAGCGAGAAAGCGAAAAAGAAAAAAAGAGAAATATAAATTATATAATTCTATAAACAGACGCTTCTAAGATTTCCCTCAAAAAATATAGAAACACGTCATTTTACACATATCCTGCAGAGAATTTTTTCTCTCTCTCTCTTTGATGAATTTATAAGGAATCGTTTCTCTCCATATAACCTATTAGGGGTTTAATACTTTCTTAGTCATTTCGTAGTATCAGCTGTGTAACAGTGTTCATTTGGTGTTCAATTCATTTGTTCTTTTTTCAGGTACTAGATTTTTCTTGTTAGTTCCGCGATTAATATATATATATATATTTTTTTTTTTTTTTTTTTGGGGGGGGGGGCGTATTGTAATTATTGTCATGATGGTCATCACTAGGCATCATTGTTGTTGTTGTTGTTGTTGTTATCATGATGATAATAATAATGATTAGTAGTCGTAGTAGCATTAATATTGTTTTTATCAGTTAGTAGTAGTAGTGGTAGTAGTAGTAGTATCATCATTTTTATTGTCATTATTATCATGATTACTATTATCATTATTATCATGATTATTATTATCACTGTTATCATCATTATTGTTATCATTATTATCATGATTATTAGTATCATTATCATTGCTATTATTTTTATCCTTCAGGTAATTGGCGAAGAGATACCTGTACAGAATTTCCTAGTCAGCGGCCAAGATAACGATGGTTACCTGAACGATGAGCCTAGTGCACCCACCCACCGAGATGAGAACCTGCACAGGCAACACCCTCAACGCCCATACACCAGCGAAAGGCCAACCGCCAGTCTCGACAGGCGTTCACACTACCCGCCCTCATACCCCACTACCGAAAGAAGCCTAGACAGAAACGCCCGCCGCCCATACACCAGTCCTGACCGCCCTTACACCAGCCCTGACCGCCCTTACACCAGCCCTGTCCGCCCTTACACCAGCCCTGACAAGTACGGCCGCCAGCCCTCTGTACACAGACGGTACGACTCGAGTCCTGACAGGTACGGGAGGCGGAAGAACGACCCCATGAGAAGAGACGAGGACAGGTACGACCCTTACTCACTCGACCGCCCTGGTGTCCAGAAGAAGACTTACGTAGGTAAACTGCGGAGAATCGACCCTTGATGCATGTAAATGAAATCCGAGTTTATAAAAAAATGTACAACGTATTTGTAATAGTTATAGATTATGTATGAATTCCTTCATCATAACTATTATATTTGTCTAGTTTATGCCCATGTATCATATACATATACACTGTATTTTCATCTGTTTTAAGAGTGAGTGTATATGTAGATATATATCGTGTTTATGAATACATGTTATTAGCTGATAAACTGTTCCCATTGTGAATGGGTTTGATATTGCTTTATAATAAATGATCAGTGACAAAGGATATAAATGGAAACGTCCTCTTCAGATTGTGTTTGTAAAGTAAATGCGATCGAAATCCCGTATTAGTAATGTACCTTATACTGGTATTTCACGATCCAAGTCTTTTCTATCACGTGTTATATTAGCAGATAGAGGAATTTTGTTCATGGAATATTAAGGTTGCCGTTATATGATAAAAGCACAAATTGTATCCTTACATGATACAGTAATAATGGAGATATGTATTATATCTAAACAAACGTACATTGATGAAAACAAAAACAGTAAATGTAATAAACCTATATAGAGTTGTAAGCATGATTAGAAAATTAAAGATTTTTTTCTGTTGTTGCGTAAAGAGGCAGTCAGATTTGTTTTTCGTTGAAAATAAAATTTCTAATACAATACGCATTTAACTGTAAATAATAAAAAAAAAGTCTTGTCTTCAAACTGGTGCCAGAGCCTCTAGTATTATAAAAGTGACTTATCATGACGAATAGTTGTTCTGCAGAGAGTTTTTTTTAACTAGCAGACAAGTAAATTCTTTGTATATACGCTTTCACATTCTAATAATTTCTAAAAGACTTTTAAGTTGATTTATGCTTTTTGGTAAGTGTCATATGTATTACCCTATTTTGACACTGGCGAAATGCTTTGATTATTCCTCTGAATTTCATCCCACAATGGTTCAAACCTGCAGATATACTGACAGATATATAGATTATATTTTGATGTACCAAGTATATGATTCCACAAATGTTCAATCCACTTCAGTTTTCGTCAGTCATTACACCAAGTTTTTGCATAGACTACCTTCAATGACTGGTGGTGTACTGACTATTGCAATAATAATTATGGTAATAATAATTTGTTTTCGAGGTCACCTGCTTTAACACCTTCATAAGTTTATAAGTTTGCTAAAGAGCTAACACTGTCACCATTGCTTACATAAAAAAAATATGTATAGTCAACAAAAGACAAATGTTTCTAGACTAACACAAACCAAAGAGAAAAGAGGACCTGCCAAAACACCTTGAGGAACTACTTAATGTTCCAACTTGAATAATGTGTTTTTGCATTATGTCTGATTAATAGATTAAGTTATTCGTAATGGTGTTGTGACGGAGGTCTTCTTATATGCGTCTTTCTCTGCTTTATAAGTACTTGATGGATTATGCAGTCATATCCCTTTGAAGAGCCAGGGAAGAAGTATGCGACTACTTTTTTCATACCTTCTTGGTGTCACTGTAAATTTCAACAAAGATTAGTATTTCAGTTGATAATCCGGAGAAAGTTGCAACACAGGTTATATGCTCGAGTTTTGATGCTGTTAATTTTGTATAAGTATAGAATGCAGCTGAGGAAGCTGAAGTCCGAGGCCAGTGAAGGTTGGCTTTCGGTAAATGCTTGTATGGAAAGTGCCGTTGTTATAGGTGATTAGCGTATCCAAAAACGACAATTGGTTGTTTTCTTGCATCTCACAGGTAGACATGATGCTCGGGTGTTTCAAGTTGTATTACGTCAGAAAAAGGTTTACGTGTGATGTCATCAATCCATTATTTCTTTGATTGATTGGTTTTAACTATAACAGCAAAATTTCTGGTTTCTACCGTACCCCCTCTAACCACCAATCAGTACACAGTTGAAAAGTCTTCTACTTTTGTAAATTAAATTACATCCCTGAAGCTTCAACAATCCATCACCATGGCAAGTTTCGATGCAGTGTCATTGTTCACTAATGTTCCCTTTCTTGAAACAACGGATTTAACTCACTCGCGACGGGTGCTTCGTAGTGCCATACACCCTATTTGCCGAGTGACAAATTTGGCAGCGATTGCCTCCCGCGTGCCACTCACCGCGAGCGACCAAATCAGAGCGTAAGCTCCAGTTTTACAGCCTTGAGATTATATTGAAGTTTATGTTTTTGAGAACAAAACACAATGATTTGCGTGTTCGTAAAGCTAAAATACAGTCTCATCACTTGTTGTAATGGATGGAAGCTTTAGTATAGAGTCCAAACTCTCTTATAATGCCACGTGCATTACTCTCAATAATATATTTGACCACATATTGTGAGGGGAAATCAGAGATTTTTTTTTTTTTTTTTTTTTTTTTTTTTACACGCCACTTCTCATAAAGTGGCGTGCCACTCTTGAAAACACCCGGAGGTGCATAAACTGACGTTGCAGTCGGCGCAGTAGCTTCTGCCCCATTTTATAGCCTTGGAATTATATTGAAGTTTATGCTTTTGAGAACCGAACATAATGTTTTTCGTGCTCGTAAAGCTAAAATGCATGACGTTACGTCCTCTTCATAACGTCACTTCCTCTTTATGACGTCACGTCCTCTTCATGAAGACACTTCC
>NC_051388.1:53612494-53614994 GCF_015228065.2 Penaeus monodon | reverse complement strand
ATAATAATAATAATAATAATAATAATAATAATAATAATAATAATAATAATAATAATAATAATAATAATGATAATGATAATAATAATAATAATAGTAATAATAATAATAGTAATAATAATAATAATGATAATGGTAATAATAATAATGATAATATCAATGATAATAATACAAAATAGTGACCATAACTGTTGTCAGAATTACAAGCTTGACAACTGGGGCATATGATATGTTATCTTTCCACTGAGACGAGGTAGATAAGAGCATATCAGAGGATGATACATAGCGATGACAAAGTACCGTTTGCATGCATATTTGTCTGTGTTCGTGTGTGTGTGTGTGTGTGTGTGTGTGTGTGTGTGTGTGTGTGTGTGTTTATTTTCAACCCAGAAAAGCAAGAGGTCATTGTTTTTTTCTCTTTCTTTCTTTCTTTCTCAATATTATACACATATAAATGATTATATATGCAACGCGAACTTAAACCCAAAACCCATTTGCCATGTGCTTCGTAGTAAAAAAATAATAATGATAAATAAATAAATAAATTTTATATATATATATATATATATATATATATATATATATATATATATATAATATGTCTGTATATTATATATATATTTATATTTTATATATATATATATATATTTATATTATATATATATATATATATATATATATATATATATATATATACATATACTTGCTTCTTAGACTGGTTGTTCTGAACAATGAGATCGCGTTGATACTAAAGATATCGCGACGACGTATCGGATATTGCAGAAAAAAGGGCGAGAGTTGTTGCCATGTACATTGGTGTATATTCACTTTCACCCTTCCTCCGTGAATATCGCAAATCAATAACCTTATTAACCATCCTGATACACTCTCCCTTCTGTATCGGATAGATTCATTATCTTGCAGATGCCAGGCTTATCTATAGACATGAATGTTCTATCATATATCAGACGTTTCGTACTGGTGTGGTTTCTCAGTCGACGAAGTCAATCCGGGAAAGAAGAGACACGGCAGATGATCAGATGGACAGATAACGCCATGGAAATGCAAGGACAGGCAGAGAGCTGCAAGCCTATCTCTGATAACTGACCCCAGAAGTGTTTGCTATCGCCCTAATAGTCGGACACAATCGCTTTGCTAATCTGATAGTGTCGTTACTCTAAACCGCCCTCTTTTTACTGTTTACTGGCGTCTGCTGTACACTCCTCCGGCTGTTCAGGTATGTCTAGACTTGCTGTTCTGTTGTCTGAAAGTTTTTGTTGCTGTTGCTGTTGTTATTCATGAGGAGCAGAATATATTTGGTAAGAGTGATGAAGATGGGAAAGGAAGAGGAGGATAGGAAGGAAAGAGGAGAGGATCTGTAAGAGTGACGAAGATGGGACAGGAAGAGAAGAGGATCTGGTAAGAGTGATGAGGACGAAAATGGGGGGAAAAAGAGAAGAGGAGGATCTGGTGAGAGTGACGAAGATGGGGAAAGGAAAAGAACTTGAGGATCCGTAAGGTATTGTGTTAATTTCCGAGATCAGTGTCTTCAGCTAGGACATTCGAAACTAACATGTGGGCAATGTGGAAATGAATGTACTAGTGAGAGTTTCTAATAACTGTTGTGGAAATTGGTAAACTAGGAAACAGTTTAAGACGAGAGAGAATGAAAAAAAAAACATTTTACATCTAGGAAGTGAATATAACATACATATTATTATGCGTATGTATATATACATATATACATATACATAAATATGTGTGTGTGTGTGTGAATAGATATATAGATAGATCTTCATTACCATCATCATTACCATCATCATTACCATTATCATTTCTTATTGTTTCATTGTAGTTTCTTTACCTTTCAGTATGTGTCTCCGATATGCTCCTATCTTGGCATTTTTCATCGTTAACTTAGATTCACCTTTGACCCAGTGTGCAGTTTTCAGGATTAGCAAAGGTGAGAGGCAAAATAATTAGGGAAATTATAATAAGAAAACAATGATAGTAATAGTAACAATAATAATGATAATGATAATAATTCTAATAATAACAATGATAATAGTAGTAGTGTTAATAATAATGATGATAATAATAATAATAATGTTAATAATAATGATAAAAATAATGATGATAATAGTAATAATAATAATAACAACAACAACAAGATTAGGAAACAAAATGCTAATTGTTACTTTTAATAAACTCGAAAAAAGGTTAATAGTTATTATTTGTTTCAATTGTGATTATCATTTTTATTAAAATTATTGTCTTTATTATCATTATCATCATAGTCATCAGTATCATTATCATCATTTTCATTTTCATTATCATTATCATCATTATCATTATTATCATTATTTTCACTATCATTAGTAATCGTAAGTTTTGCAGTAGTAGTATGGTTGTTGATATCATTATAACTGCTGGAGACAACAGTCGAAACGTTATCATCAGTATTCAGTATATTTAGTAGTAGTAATAGTAGCAACAGTAGTAA
>NC_051388.1:53594994-53607494 GCF_015228065.2 Penaeus monodon | reverse complement strand
GATAATCATGGTAATAACAGTGATGACAATTATGGTAATAACAACAGAAATAATGGTAATAATAATAATAATAATAATAATAATAATAATAATAATAATAATAATAATATAATAATGATTATTATTATTATTATCATTATAATAATAATAATAATAATAATAATAATAATAATAATAATAATAATAATAATGATAACAATATCAATAATAATAATGATGACAATGATAATGTCATCATCATCATTATTACTGTTACTGTTATAAAACCTTTACAATCAAATGTTATTCGTGACTGAACGACAAGCAAATAGGCGTAGTTAGTAGGTCATCAGAAATATCCCTGCTATAGTTTCGAGTTTATGAATGAATAGCTTCCGGAGATATAAAAAATGGTCGATTGATGAAGACACTAGGGTAGAAAAATTGGCAGATTATTAAATAGTGAGACTGAACACTTCGCTAAGGCAGGTCCTGTAACCACGTAATTAATTATTGATATGACTCATGTTTTCTCAAAGTATAAGAGATGGTTTAAGGAAGATTATTAGCAACGGGAGCTGTTTTGTGATAACCTGTATTATGATTGTTCTTATCACAACTGTTAGCGGAGAAAAAGACTGACATGATTTAAATGAACGACGAGACGGAATTTTTATTCGATTTTCTCACCCCACTTTGAAGTTAAAGACAATTAAGGTAAAAAAGAAAAAAATATATATATATGTATATATACATATATGTATATATATGCGTGTGTGTGTGTGTGTATAATATATATATATATATATATATATATATATATATATATATATATATATATATATATATATATATATATATATATATATATATATATATATATATATATATATATATATATATATATATATATATATATATATATATATATATATATATATATTATATATATATATATTTATATATATATATATATACATACATATTATAATGGTCTCTAATCTGAATTATACTAGAATACCACCATATTATCTGGCAGGTCCAGAGGAAAACTCAGTGTCTGATTCTCAGCTTTATTGAAAGAACAGACACGTAGATTAAAAGGGATCTTGACGCGGTAGACGTGGCGGAGGCGGCGTCAGCTCCTACGGGTTAAGGGGGAAGGTGTTCGCGGATCAAGGAACGGACTCGGACTGACTCCTTCGGGTATTTCTGGGTCGGGTCCAGCCTAGGGCGTGGGGGCACAGCTGTTGCCCTCGGCTGCCCCCTCCAGGCTTTTCTCGTTATCGCCGAAGGAGGTCATGACCCAGGAGGTCAACAGCTGCCTAGCCGGTCTTCTTGATTAATGGATGTCACCCCGGCTCAGGCAGATTTCACTATTTATAGATGTCACATGTCACACATATATATATATGTGTGTGTGTGTAATATGTATATGTATATATATATATATATATATATATATATATATATATATATATATATATATATATATATATACATATATGCATACATACATGTATATATATATATATATATATATATATATATATATATATATATATATATATATATATGTATATATATGTATATATATATATATCATCATTTAACGGTAAGTTCATGTCTGAGCCGCCGTGGTCACAGCATGATACTCAATTGCAGTTTTTCACGTTGTGATGCTCTTGGAGTGAGTACGTGGTAGGGTCCCCAGTTCCTTTCCACGGAGAGTGCCAGTGTTACCTTTTTAGGTAATCACTCTCTCTTATTTTATACGGGCTTGGGACCAGCACTGACTTGAGCTGGCTTGGCCACCCAGTGGCTAGGCAGGCAATCGAGGTGAAGTTTCTTGTCCAAGGGAAACAACGCGGCGGTCGGTGACTCGAATCCTCGAACTCAGATTGCCGTCGTGACAGTGTTGAGTCCGACGCTCTAACCATTAGACCACCGCGGCCTTGACGATCATGTGCTTCAATGACTTTTCTTGGCAATTTAGAGCGGTGGTTTGCCATTGCCTTCCGCCCGGTGTTTTTTTTTTTTTTTTTTTTTTTTTTTTTTTTTTGTTCCTTGCCTAAGGGAAACAACGCGGCGGTCGGTGACTCGAACCCTCGAAGTCAGATTGCCGTCGTGACAGTCTTGAGTCCGACGCTCTAACCATTCGGCCACCGCGGCCCCATACATATATATATATATATATATATATATATATATATATATATATATATATATATATATATATATATATATATATATATATATATACATATGTATATGTATATGAACGGATTACAGGCCATATAGATCTGTTATCATCAATACCATATCAAGCCTGACGGAGAGGTAGATGAAGCTGATCCTTAACATCATACTAACAATTAGCAAGAAGAAATAAGCTCAACTTACAACCCAGAGTAATACCGATCAATCTGTTCGCAAATCTGAGTCGCCAAAGACTAAGATATCATCACACGGGATGCATAAACAAGTAAGGTCAGGAAAGCAGTCGACTGGACTAGTGACTTTCGTAGAGAAAGTTTCCAATAATGATATTTTCCCCTCCAGATGCAGAAAGATGCTAATACTAAGCCTTCCTAAGTAATGACAACCCTTTCTGTAAATCTCCACTAGGAGATGATAAATTCCCTGGAGTTATTTTTAACACATCTTAAACAGATAATGATGATTTATAGTTTTGTTTTTTTATTAGCAGTTTGTCGCGCAGTTAAACCACCATTAATTTTGTTAATCAAAGTCATATCAAACATGCCAGATCCACTGAAACTGTAATTGTAACCAAATACATGAAGTCTGGCCACCCAAAGGTAGACCAGGCTAAGGTAGGTTAAGTGTGACAAATAGGACCTAGACTAAATGCAATCAGGGAAGGAGGGAGGTAGAAGCAGAGCGAGAGATTTACCCCAAGACACGAGTTACAGGATCACTGAAATAAAAGAACGTCTGACAGAGAATAAAAGCTCAAGCTTGCTTTACAAAAAACTTAGCCTAGAGTCCCACAGCTGCCACCGGCTGGACAGACTCCCAGACGAAAGAATAAATAAAATATATATATCTTTTTATTACATATAACTAACCTAGGCTTCTAAAAACAGATAAAAAAGGATCATGATATACCGCCCGAAGAGTTTCCCAATGACAGAGATCCCTAAATGACGCCACAGCAGCCACGACCTGCATCCTGCACAACTCAGCTCCGCATACTTCCCAGATTGGTTCACGACAGGCTCTCCAGCCTCGCCCTCGCCCTCTCACCTACAGGCGCTTCTCATGACTCACTCCCGAGATCTGGCTGGCTGATACGGGCACCTCATGGCTCTCCGATTAAACCACAGGTTCGCCTCGTTCCCGGTTCGATCGACCATCAATCTAAGAACCTCCAGCAAAACAGGACTGCCCAGTTCTTCGCCGGCTGGGGGGCCTCTGCGACTCCCCCGGTGAATTCCACATCATTGCAGACCCAGCCATACCAGGGGCACTCACACCCACTGCAACTACAAAGAGATGAACCACCAGAAAGTGGTAGTTGCACCCGACTTACCATAACGCCTTGATAACAAAACAAAACAAATAAATAAACATATTACCTTAAGTGACCATTACTAACACACGATTTATGTGTATGTGTGTGTGTGTGTGTGTGTGTGTGTGTACATATATATATATATATATATATATATATATATATATATATATATATATATATATATATATATTATAATGCGTTTTCATGGTGCTCAACATTTAGCGATAACTTACGATTATGATCCTAATGACGCAGTAATTATGAAAATAATGCAGTGAGAGAACATCAGCATTCTCTTCCTTTAATCAACTCTATGTCACTAACATCATCATCATTATGACCATATCAGATAATGACTAACGCTTAAAATATGGTTGAGGAACTGGGAAAAGTTGAATAGCGTCAACGATGCAATCTTATCTTGTACAAAATAACCCTTTCTTCTTATCAGATAACCAAGTCCTCCGTCCTGAAGATTTGGAAGAAATGTCAATGATTTTATATTTGTTTATGGCAATGTTGAGACGGAGAAGCTTGTGTATTTCTACATTTTGCTGTTGTCGCCTTTCCATAAATAAAAAATACGTGAGGCCATGGCTCTAACTTTGGCACCCTGTAGTTTGATAAGCCTTATCTTAATTCTGAGGCACCGGCGTCGAACGTAACCCAGAAAGAATAAGTGCTTGCTGTTCGTCTCTTCGTCCTGGATCACAAGAGTACGTATCTCATAGTGATAAATGAAGAATGAGGAGACACTTTGTCAGATTGTGTATTCTTTCCTTCCTCTGCACACAATACATCATAATACACAAGTTTCTGCCTTTTAGTTCCACTTCTGGCAATGAATCCAACTCTACTTACAGTGCCAGTTATGTGACACTTCTCAGTCAATATTTTTTTTTTTATCCTCCTATATTTGAATTATAGAACAAAGTTGGTCCTATACCCCGTTTGAGTATAGGAGTTTTACATTTTTTTTTTCAAATTCCTTTATATTTCTTTCCTCTCCTTTGCTCTCTAGTCATGTCCACATGCTATTTATCTGCTTTATAATTGTTTATCATTATCATCATCACTATTATCACCATCATTATCATCATTATCATTTTTATCATTATGTTCTTTATCGTTATTATTATCATTGCTATCATTATCAAAATTATCATAAATATAATCACTACCATTATTATCATTATCGCCAGCATCATAGCTATTATCACTATCATCATCCCCGTCTTCGTCCTCCTCATCATCACTATTACCATCATCATCAAAATAATAGATTCATTATTAAGTGTGCCACAAAGTCAAGCTGCAGTAAAGACTTGAGCATGTTATCAGACCAGAGTCGAATTCATCATCACCCTTATCTCCACTGATAGCTGATAGTGCCGCTGTGGTATAGCGACGTAGACATTTGGTAGTGGCTGCAGGTACCGGCGGGTGGCCAGAGCGAGAAAAGAGTTAAAAGCAGACAAACAGACAGTCAAATACATCGTACGTTGTGCTTAAAAGGTGAGCGTGGTTTGCTGTCTATTAAATCCCCGACGGTGTTGCTAATACCAGTGTTGAGGATTATTGTGATTAGGCAAGGGATATATTTATTTTTTAGCGATTAGACAAAATGATTGTGAATCAAATGGTGCTAAAAATATTCAATGCAGATTGCACAGATACCTAGTGTATTACATATCTTTCTAGAATGGCTGATCATTTTACAAAGGTCAGACTGAGCAAAGCAGTAATAGGATAAGATAAGTATTGAATTATTGAATGGGTGATAAGAAATTCCATTATGCGTGAAAGTGAGTGATTGAAACATATAAGGAAGCTATGGACATATTTAGTTTAATCTGAGGGTAACTCATAGTTAATGTTTCATAAAGTACTAAAATAACAGACTTAACTTTCATTTGGTAAACCAGTGTCAAAGATAAAACAAAGCAGGCTTTATAGATACCATATCAGCGCGTTATGAATGGCAAACGATTATGTCTCAGATAAACAAAACACTGAAATTGAATTTCTGACATTATGTTGCTAAGCTGCCCATTATGTATGCACAGAGAACTGAATAGATTTATAAATCTGTATTAATGCGAAAAGAAATTTCGAGGAAGGAAGCAGGTGACGGTATTCTCGAAAGATCTCGAGGCTCTGAGATTAATCTGTCTCAGAAAAAAAATAAAGCTTCGTAACTTCGTGACTTCATAATTTTGTCTATAACTGCTCACGAAATTGTCTTTTTTTTCGACCAAACCAAACTTTATGACGAAGTTTGTCCCATACGAATAAGGACCTGCGTTTTTTTTTCTTAAGAGATAACAGTAATACAATTTTATATATGTTGAAGATGACTACGCATCGGTTATAAAAGACTCTTGGGAACCCTTTTAATTTACTTTCAAATGTTAGTTGAATCGTTTTCTCAATTTTCGTGGAAATGCAATATTCAAAAGTGCTATATAGCGTCTCGTGCCTTCACAGTTCATACGATAATAATATTTACATATAAATTGTACTAAAAGGGCAATATTATAGACATAAGTGAGATTCATTACAATAACTACCTGATGTAATCATTGCAATGGATTATCATCATAGTTTGGTTTGGATTCCATTTGATACAATGGATATTCTTGGTGTGACATACTGTCTGCTTGATTTTGCTCACGTGTGCCAGCTGCTGCTGACTCGGCGGAACCGAGTCCTTGACCGCCGTGGTGCCCAGCCACAGCAGTAACCTCCGGGCGACAGTTGCAACTTCTCGCGCCTGGGCGGGGCGCGAACCGCCGACCCCTCGGATGAGAGGCCGACACGTTACCACTGTACAAGCCCGGAGGCTAGGTTTATTACGATATGAATATCAGTTCTAGTTAACCATATTAGATTTTATGAAGTGGCAACTATCTTAGATTAAAGCAAAGACAAATTATGTGACAATTGTGAAAATTGATTAGGCATCAGATTTGTAATATGTATATATATATATATATATATATATATATATATATATATTTATATATATATATATTTATATATATATATATGATGTGTATATATATATATATAGTATGTGCGTATATATATTTATGTATGTATGTATATATATATATATATATATATATATATATATATATATATATATATATATATATATTTTTTTTTTTTTTTTTTTTTTTTTTTTTTTTTTTTTTTTTTTTTTTTTTTTTTTTTTAAGTATATTTTCATACTTATCTCTGTAAGCTACAAATAATGAATACGAAGATACCATATATACAAGCAGGAATTAGTGGCTCTGTAAGTATAGAACTCCGGCCTCACATAACCAGCTCGTCCCCACCCAGTTTTCGTCTAGGCCATGGTCGACCAGAGGGATGTAAGTTCCCTTCACCAGACAAGGAAGGGAAGAAGCAAACACTGCATTCCCCCAGCGTGAGTAACAGGGTACATGTGGGCCGCAGCGACCAGACGTAGTTTTTAGGAGCAGGAGCCGATTAACCATACTAGGACGAACACAGGACGGAATGAAGCGAAGAGGGCAGGACCCTGAACCTAAGTGCCGAGGCAGCCGGAACAAGGCAGGGTGGAAGGTGTCATTCAGGGAGAGAAAAAAAAAGTGCTTAAGGTGTTTTGTGGAGCCAGGGCAGGATTAACCAGTAAGCAAAAGAAGCACGTGCTCAGGGCATCAAGGAGGGAAGGGAGCACCAAATACCTAATTAGATATCATTAATATGAAAAGGACCTAAATTAAAATTTTCAGATTCCATCTAGGCAGCACAACATATTGTATTCTATGCTGTTGAACCTGCGCACCTAACTACGGGGAAGCTGAATTGGCTATTTGCACTGGAAAATTCGACTCTTCCAGCTAGGTCGAGTATTTCAGTGGGCGATTTTCGCTAATATTTCATTAAAAATAAGTTAATTTAGGTGGAAGCTGAATCGGTCTTTAATGGAAAAGTTTATTCTTTGCAAGACTGGAAAATTCCGTCATTGGAAAAATCTGAATTTCGCTAATATCTCATTAAAAACAAGTTAATTTTGTTCACTCCGTTAAAGTTTAATTAATATAACGGCCATATGTGTAAATATTTCAACATGTAGGTACTCATTGCGAGCACATTACTTAACTATAATATTTGATAGTACCTACTGTTGGATTGGAACCGCATTTCCAATCTAATGACTCTGACTCGCCATTGGTCTCCGGGTTGAGTCTATGTCCAAAGCCCAAAATAATCTATATAAAAAAAAAATATATATATACATATATATATATATATATAATAATGATAATAATAATAATTTTCACTTCCGTTTCCGGTTAAAATCCATGGTGTTATTGATTGTATCTTCTCCCATAAATATCGTTTCTAATCGTGCTTGATAGTGTAGGCACCATGGCGACACCTACATTAGGTAGGTGCCAATGTGCCAAAGTACCATGGTGCCAAAGTCTTAAGTGCTTAGGGCCTCTAAAGGGCGTGTTGCGGCCATGTGTGGAGGAACCATGTAGGCATGGATTTTCTTGCCAATTAGAGTGTAGAAATTTTAGAGCTCTGGAAGGCAGAAAGGATCACAGGGCATACCGGAGAGGGAATATACTTACTGCCTGCTGGGTAGAAAATACTGCACGGGATATAGAGGTCTTCAAGAATCTCTTGAAGGCTGACTAGGCTGACTGCCATATCTTCCTCTTGGAGGCTGCCGATGCTTTCATTTACTAGGTGTCACAGGGAGATAGGCACCTAACAATTGGTGTATGGTGTGAAGTCATGGTTAGGAGTCCCACCAGAGAACCTATTAACAGCACTTTGTCCTGAAAAAAAACTCGATAGACAAACTCCATACAACAGGATAACTATCAGGAGGAGGGAGCAGATAAATGTTCAACTAAAGCCATCTAGCATTATCTCTGTTTACATCTGGAACCTGTAAAAGGTAGAGGTCACACTACAGTGACAGGTCCCCAAACAGGACTGGGTGCAGAGTCAAACCCGTTGATGAATGGGGCAAGTGGAGACAAAGCTTCCACCCATAGGTTCTTCTCCCCTCACCTCTAGTTGCCATCAGTTTGCTGGCTCTATTGTAATCATCTTTCAGCTACAATAAAATATCTGTTTTGTCATACTAAATTTAAACTGTAGACTTTTGTAGTGTTTGATGTCATCTATGATTTTTTTTTTTTACATTCTCTGGTCCAGTGAAAAGCGCAAAATGGAAAAGACTTACATATTTCACAGTTCATTCCCAAATGCTTCACAGTTGCTAGGTACCGCCGCACCCAGTCCAAGAAATCTATCATTCATCTACAACACACTTTTGGTTGCTTGTAAGTGATAATGTATGGAGGGGTTTGTTAGTGTGTTATCTGTATAGTCTCTTCTAAATATTTTATTTCTTTCTTTTCAGTTGATAATATGACGAAGCGTTGGACAAGAATTTTCCTACTGGTGGCGTTCGCCATCCTCATGCAGAGTGGAAGAGCTGCTGAACTTGCCGATTCTACTTATACTGTCTCAAGCACTGCTGACTCAACCATTAGTACATCTAGTACGGACAGTAGCTCCAGTTCTGTTGCATCAAGTACCGATAGTTCGGACAGTAGCTCCAGTTCTGTTGCATCAAGTACCGATAGTTCGGACAGTAGCTCCAGTTCTGTTGCATCAAGTACCGATAGTTCGGACAGTAGCTCCAGTTCTATTGCATCAAGTACCGATTCAAATACTCTCACAAGTGACTCTACAAATCCAGTTAAATCCACCACGACAGACACCCCAGACAGACCGCTACTAACAGGTAAGCATTACACTTATCAGTTATATATCATATGATGGTACTAATGCCTGTACTATATATGTAAGCATAAAAGTGTGCATGTGTGTCTGTGAATGGTAAAACACTCTTCCTGAAGATAGATTTCGAAACTGTAGTCTCATTTCAATAATTCTAGTTTTTGCATTGTAGGTTTTTCTACCATGTCTGTGTGTGTTTAAAGGAGCCAGTGGGTCTGGACAACATAAAATTCTTTTTATAATCTTTACCTTTCCATATCAGTATGTCGCTACTGACGTCAGTATCTAGAGTGGCCTGTTGACTTCCTCAACTGGCAAAAGTATATACTCTGTTGTTATTAACCAACACGTTATGTGGTTCTAAGGGCCCTAATATTGTACTACACAGGGAATATCTTGCAGGTTCAGGCTTTAAGACCCTTAATGATAATCAAGCGATGTTAAATAAGAGTCAGAAACCTGTAGACCAAAATAGTCTAAGTGAGAGGCATCAGGCCATGAGAGAAAACCTAGCCAGTGTGGAATGTATTGGTGACCTTCAATTGGATAGGAATCAAAAGTGACAAGATAATTAACTGTGATTATAAACATGTGTGTGGGTTCGATAGTTTCTTGAATTGTGGTACGGCGTTATACGCATGGAGGTCTTCGGTGATTCTATGGAGACTCTGCAGTTTCCACTTGAACTTTTTGCCTTTATGTCTTCTACAGAAGACTCCATTCCAAGGTACGGAAAGCCGCGGGAGTAAGGGTGCACATATTTTCTCCCTCCAATGTTATACCTTGTTGTTCCCCTACTGTACTTAGCTCCCTATTGGCTGTCTGAGTAAAAGACAGAAGTCATCTCGGTAATCTTTGCCTGCTCCTCCGTAATATCACATAAGTCTCACGTAAAAAAAAGGAGAGAGAAGAAAAACTGGCAAGTCACACGGACTCCGGAGAACTTTGATCCATTTAATCTTTCTCGTTCTAATGAGCTGGTGCTTGTGTTTACGTATATCTGGAATCACACACCATATGTTTTTTATGTTCCCGAACACTAGTTTATCTATTTATCTATTATCTTTTATAATCATTATCATTTTTCTCTCTCTCAAAAGAGACTTAGCGAATCGGAGTGCCAGCTTTTCCTCGCCTGAGTTTGGACGGAGTATAGTCTGCCTCAATCCTGGTATAGTCTGTACAGTCTGCCTCAATCACCTTGGGTACATTACAGTAGCACTCCATTGGTATGTGTGGGTGTAAGAGGCTCCTTAAGTGAAAAGGAGCCTCAATACATGAACTGGTGGATGCAATAATAGATTGGTATGTGCATGCCATGACTCTTTATTGTTGGAAGAGTATAAGTAAATGACCACACAATACCTGAACTGGGATAGTGCTTAAGCGCAGTGCCGTGCCGCAGCCAGACAGTCATAGATATTAAATGATGAATGCTATAAAAAAAAATAATAATAAAAAAATAAAAAACTGACTCGCCTACTTCTCAAAAAAGTGTCCTTGGACCTGAAAGCACGCTTGATTATCCCCAGCTTGAGTTTTTCTCCACAGGCTCAGAAGGCCAAACGTACCTCGGCTCTAAAATACAAAGCCGGACTAGCAGTAGATGATGAAATATTCGCGTTTCTTGCTTAGAGGACGTTGTGTTGTGCTCGTAAATCCAGTACAGTATCATATCAGCTTGTTAAAATATTCTCTTCTGTATTGGTTAAAATATTTCTTACATATTATGTTTAGATATTCCCTCATCTTTTTGTTAAAATATTCCCTTGTGTATTATGTTAAATTATTCCCTTATGTATCACGTTAAAATATTCTCTTATGTATCATGTTAAAACTTTCCCTTATATTCCCTCAACTTTGCATTTAATATGTATAACGCCCTTTGCTTACTGAGATTTTCCTTGCCTCATATATATATGAAATACACAAAATATTATCAACTTTAAAGTAAACCATCTCAAAAGAACGCATTAATATAAATGTTATTTTTATCTGATGCCCGCGGACTCACTTAGAAATCCTCACGGTCAACAGTTCGCGTTCGCATAGCTATCGTCTGCGCGGATACCTAGTCACTGGCTCGTCGAGCTGCACCAAACCTCTCGCGAGTTTAGAGGAATTTGATAGTTCTGGAGGTCATTTGCAAACGTGACGGGTGGTCTGTTTCATACAATCATGATTTTTGGCGGATTTTTCAGACGACACTTGCGTTAGTCGACGTGGACGCGATGTAAGGGATTAGGATGAAAGTAATCCATCCCAACAATACAACGATGGAAAAAAGAGTCTTTCCGAAGTTAAAGGGGGCTAGGCGCGAATCTTAGATAATTATAAGGAATTTATTCGAGAAGAGAACATCAGTGTTGTTGAAAAAGGGAAAGGGAAAGTGTTTTGTGTGTGTGTGTGTGTGTGTGTGTGTGTGTGTGTGTGTGTGTGTGTGTGTGTGTGTGTGTGTGTGTGTGTGTGTGTGTGTGTGTGTGTGTGTGTGTGAGAGAGAGAGAGAGAGAGAGAGAGAGAGAGAGAGAGAGAGAGAGAGAGAGAGAGAGAGCAGGGGAGGGAGTGAATGAGAGAGAGCAGGGGAGGGGAGAAAAGAGAGAAATAGAGAGAGAGAGAGAGAGAGGGAGGGAGACAAAGAGAGAGAGGGAGAGAAAAAAGAGAGAGGGTGCGGTGAGTTATAGAGAGAGAAACGTTACCTTTTTTTTCTTTTTCCAGGAAAGGAACTATTTATTCGCACGGGAGAAGTTCTCGACAACATCAGCGGATCGCTGGACGATTTACAAAAACTTCTCGAAGCAGAATCGAGAGAAAAATCGCATGCAGGACCTCTGCACCTCACAGGGTCAAAGGTCAACAGATTCTTTAGCCAGAAGGACGTCGGGACCAAAGCAGATATGTGTCTGAAGGATACGCCACCTTGCATTGCCATTGAACAATCGCTTTCAAAGATCAGTAACCTAACCGGGGTCTTGGCGGATTATACTGAGGTTTGGAATGACAACCTGCTAAGCCAGTTGGAGAATGAGAACGAAAAACTTGCTGAAGCGGTGGGTGAGGCCGTAAAGGATGATTTCGACGTGGCGGTAACAAAAGAAACGATAGACGATGTAAAACAGGTAATTCAGAGTCGGGGGTTTGTGAAGCTTGGTCAGTTTGCCGTTTGATGCTTCTTTCATTGCCTC
>NC_051388.1:53577494-53589994 GCF_015228065.2 Penaeus monodon | reverse complement strand
CCTCCTAAAATGACAAAGAAATCAAGGTATATTGAATTGATATTCAGATATATATATATGTATATATATATATACCCCTTTTTTTCTTTTTGAGAAAGAGGGAAATGGAACGGGGAACCAGTCAAATTTGCGAATAAGGCCGAGTAATACGTCCTTAAAAAAAAAAAAAAAAAAAAAAAAAAAAAAAAAAAAAAAAAAAAAACACGAGTTCGCGGGAAAATGAATTCAAGGAAAAGTGGTCTTTGATGTAAAAAAGGAGCCTTTGTGTAAAAAAGTCTACCTCAATAATTGGGTTCATATATAGACTTGCTCTTGCCCTTGCCGTCACTGCGTTTATATATATAAAACTGATGTGATGTGTAGGTGATGTGATGTGATGTGATGTGTTCACCTACTGATGTGTAGGTGAACAGTTTTTTTTGTGCACTGTGATACATATTTTGACTTTGCTCTCCTGGTTACCTGTATTTCTCGAGCTATTTTCGTTTCATAGCTGATATATTCATTTTTAAGTAGAAAGGTGTGTACATGTAATATTATTTTGATGCGATTAATGCATTGTAAGTATAAAAGCAATGTATCTTGCAAAATATGTATGGTTTGCTCACAATCAAAAGATAATTGCTTATGTAAGAGTATCAACATTTGCATGTAAAGCAAGTCACCTTTGCATCTCCATATGTGAAGAAGTTTCCCGATGTTTATGGATCCCAGAATGGTTATTACTCAGAGCAAATAGATATGCTGGACATCTAAGGTCAAATGGCATTATGATAAACTATTGTGGCGAATGGGGTTAAATGAGTTAATGATTAAGACAAGTGGAGAAAAGAAGATAAAGAATGGAAGGAAAAGGAAAGGGGGGGAAGAAAAGATCAAGCAAAATCAGTTGAGGCAACGGCTAAGACCCACGACATGGGCACCAGTTTCCATCTCCTCAGCAGCCCATGAGAACAACGAGCAAGGGGTTGGGGGAGGGGGACATAGCTCGATATTTTATATATTGAAAACTTTCTGGAACGTCAGCATCTAAGGTCATTAGCAATGGCGTGAGGCTTGGGGTCCAATGTAAGGAAGTGCTATATGATATCGAAGGTCACATAGCACTACGGTAAAGTCTAGTAGCGAAAAGCGTTAGTGCTTGGGGTAAAGTTATAGGTTACAGAGGGTAGTATGGTAGTGAAAAGAGCAGAGAGGGGGAGCTGATGGGGTAGGACATAATGTAAAGGTTGTCAGAAGGGTCAGTATTTAATGGAGTTGGGAGCATTTTGATAAAGTATTGTGGCGAAAAGGGTAAAAATGAGTTAACGATTAGGATAAGTGTATAGAACAAGAGGATAAAAGAGAAAAGAGGGACAAGGAAAGGAGAAAATGCAAAATTAGTGGAGGCGAGGGCTGAGGTCTACCTAAAGCCTAAGTCTCCGCCTCCCAAGTTCCCCACACAAATAATGAGTAATGAAAGGGGGGGGGCTTAATATCTTTATATGATTTAATTAAGGAATTTTTAAAATCCCCATTGAAAATTGGAAGAAATGCTCGTCTTACCTTTTTCAAATGTATTTCGTTCAACATGAATATTTATTATTCTAGTTTGACACCTAAACTTCAGGTTTATCAAGAGTATAGAAGTGGAATTTCCTCGTCTTACAATAGTGCAGAGAAATATTAAACTTATATGAAGGTTCATTCTAGGTTTTGTTTGGTGTGGACTTCAAAACACTTGCAAGTCTGAAGTAATTATATTTAATATTCTCCATTTCCACACACATTTTATGGTACATTCTAGCAACATTACCCAAAATCCTAGTAAAGGAAAATGCTCTCATTCATCCTGCTCATGCAGACTTAATACAAGACTAATGAAACAGTAAAATCCATGAAAATCTTCTCAATTAGCAGCAGCTGTCTTTTAAATACTCGTTACTCTTCTTGGTGTAACGAGTATAAACATTTGCAGAAAAAAAAATCCTTCGTATTTATTCAGTTATCATAGAGAGGACTCAATTAACTTTTTCGAAATAATGTAAAACATATCTTTTCTCCAGTAGTATTCAGGAAGGGTACTGGTTAATAGTATGGTTTAGTTTTATTACTGAGGTAGTTTGAGCCATGATGTGGTGTTACAGTTTAATCACAGTTGTATATTACACTCAATCGTGTTTGTAGTGAAAGTTATTAGTATAAAGGTTTTTAGCTTTCATATTAACTACTTCCAATTTTTTTTTTTCGTGATACAATTTTAAAGATGATTGTTACCATTCTAATGGACCATGAAGTAGGCTATTGAATAATAATTACAGGTAGATAGTTATTACCTGATTTACAAATTTATACTTAGAGGGAATTTAAGAAAACAGTCTTAAACTGACATCTGTCATTTATTTACATATCCACTGTACATAAATTTTTATTAAGAAAATTGTACATAGTACACTTGGTTTTGTCACTGGTAGTTATTCATTATTGGTTTGTTGTGGAGCATCAAGTAAACTACATTAATGACAATGGAATGAGAAGCTCATCATTTCCACTATGAACCACAACCACAATGCTGATGTCATCTTGAACCCAATAAGACCTACTGCCCAAAAGGTTATGGAATAAAATTTTCTATACAAATAAACAGCTAAATATGATCTGACTGGGAAAAAAAAAAAAGCTCAAAATAGAAAAATATTCATAATTTAGGCAGTTTGGGGAGCAAGACCCTTGAGGTCAGCAAAGCACTGCTTCAGAGCAGCTGCCTCCTGAGCAGGAGTGATGGAGGACTTAACGTTGTTTACAATCCAGTTAACCATGTGCTTCTGCTCAATGCGAGTTTTGACGTTGGCAGTCTCCAGTTGGTAGTCCAACCTTTTCTTGACCTGCAAATAATTATATCAAGTTTAGTTTTTTAACAACCAATAGATATTTATAAATTACAGTAAACATACTACTCCCCTGAAAAGATGATCTAATAAAAAGATTTTTAAGATATTCTTATCCCACTCTCAACCAATATTTGATGTTTTACAGACTTTAATCAACCCCAGAATTCTTGGGGTATGAGGTTTGAAGTACTCATACAAAATTAAGTATGTACTACTACGTTACTAGCAGTCAGAGCTGAAGAGGAAGAGGATGAGGAAGGTGTAAACTATGCCATCTAAATACTGAAGAAAAACTTCTGAGCATCCTTTCGAAGAGGTTGCTTTACCTACCTCAGAATGAACAGTTGCCAGCCTCTCTCTGTAAGCAGCTTCAAGCTGGAGTGCAACATTTTCTCGCTTGGCATCAAAGAGTATTTTCTGACCTTCAGCTTCCCACTGGGCGGCCTTCTCATCTTCAATAGCCTGCTTGAGACCTTTGACACTATCCTCGCGATACTTCACCCAGCTGCCCTCAATATCCTGTTGAGAAAAATTTCAAAACTCAAACTCTTAAATAGTCACAGTCCTCTTTGATTTAACTAGTGATATTAGTGATTATTATTGATAATTCTTAATGACAATGTTTGATGATGATGATGATGGAAATTATTGATGATGATGATGATGGAAATTATTGATGATGATGATGGAAATTATTGATGATGATGATGGAAATTATTGATGATGATGATGGAAATTATTCATGATGATGGAAATTATTCATGATGATGATGGAAATTATTCATGATGATGATGATGGAAATTATTCATGATGATGGAAATTGATGATGATGATGGAAATTGATGATGATGATGGAAATTGATGATGATGATGGAAATTGATGATGATGATGGAAATTATTGATGATGATGATGGAAATTATTGATGATGATGATGGAAATTATTGATGATGATGGAAATTATTGATGATGATGATGGAAATTATTGATGATGATGATGGAAATTATTGATGATGATGATGGAAATTACTGATGATGATGATCAACACATGTAATAAAAACCATGCACATACCTCAATCTCCTTGTCCAAATAGTTGGCAATACCAGGGCCCAACTTCTTGATAGCATACATAGCCAGGACGAAAATGGACAAACCAGTGTAAAACTCGTGTTCCATGACGTAGATTTCCTTGGAGCAGAGGAAGGTGGTAAGGCCAACTCCAAACATATAAGGGCCTGTGAATAGATTACAGCATTAATGGCACAGGAAAAGCGTTCAACTTCATTCTCCTTTTGGAGCATTCAAAGTGAACTATGACATTTCATCAAAAGTTGAAATTTCTGAATAATTTACAAGTCGCATGAGCTTTATCAAAATAACTGATATTCTTTTATTCTCACTATCTTTTGCCAAGACTATAAAATACCCCTATGACCTGGATGCCATGACCAGGACTTCATGTAAAAATCTGGCTTGAGGGGACATAAACATGCCATGGACCAGGGTGAGAAGAACTTGCCTTCATGAGCATTTTGGATGAAGGCCGTGGTGGTGGGAAAGACTTGCCACAAGTGCATGAACCTCTTGGAAGGTGATTAGACTCGTTATGGTATTTAGGGAGAGGTTTTTGCATTATTTCCATCGATAAACAAGTGTGGAATGTAATGTCTATGGGTCATGACTGGAGGATAAACCATTTCCATGCTCAGGATTCTATTCCTGCCCACCTGACCAGCAGCACACAGGTTATAGTACAGAAAAATTAATATTATGAAAATATAAAAATTACAATGTTATTATTATTATTGCACTGAATTATAGACTACTTAGAGAGAGAATACAGAGCCTGTGCAAGGAAAACAAAGCAAATCAAGTGACATTGAAAAATGGCATAAAAGCTAAAAATGCTTGTGCAGAAAAAGACAAAATAACATTGCAAAGGGGAGGCATGGATTCTTGTCACCGGCACATGAGGGTTTGTTTGCGCCCAGCCTACAAGCCGCACACCTGCAGTGTGTCTGCTCACACAAGCCTAATAGCCCAAATGGGGAATGAAGCATCCAGATCAAATGGGTTAAGACTGAGATGCAGATACACATCTCCAAAACATATCAGAAATGATGATCTTACCAGTGACACCAGTCTTTGAGTAGAAGAACTGGAACCACTCCTCTGGCAAGAAGCCCATTCGCACCTTGCCAGGTTCAATAGGCCTGACGCGGCGGGGGAAGTTTACCTCATCGCGCTCTGTAGCCTTGTTAACGGCAGTGGTGCTTGTTGGCCGCACAGCCACCAGAAAAGGTCTGGTTTCCTGTACTGTAAATATGAATATAAAAACTCAATAACAATCACCATCAAAGACAAATGAAAAAAAAAAAAAAAAGTAATACAATACACACTAATGAAATACAACAACATGAATACGCTAAGTTATATATATAAATTGGAAATGTCACAGACAATACTAAAGAAATTTAGTTATTTTTCTTCCCGCAAACTGTTTCTCTTCCTCACTTATATACCATCTAATTCACATTACAAAAGAGGACCATGAGAGTAGAGGACTCTAGATGTTTTTTGAGTTGTTATAATGAAGTATCATGATATACAAATCCAGAAATTGTTACAATTGTGCTGTTTTATGGCTTGAATTTTTAATGAATCTCTCACTACAAATGTTTGGAGCAAATCAAATGTCTGGAGGGTAACCTCAGATAATAGGTTGTATGGAATTCAGCAAAAATTTTAAATAGTATTTCATGCCAAACTTGCCCAATACAAAGTTAATTCTGTGATGACCGTATTTAACAGTTTATTCCACTGACACCAAGCACATACATACATTGTGATTTTCTTTTACTGAATTTGTAAGCAGATGACATTATTTGCAACTAGTCAACAAGAAGTCAATCACTAGGCCTGAGTGACCTTGGCAAGTTACTTTATTTCTTGAATAAAAAAAAAAAATAAATAAATAAATAAAGGTTCCTCTATTACTATTACTTTCATTAGTTATACATCATGATGCCCATCACAATCACCATCAAATATTAACAACAATAATAGCTATAATAACCATTCTTTAAAAAAAAAATCAAAGAACGGGGTTCAGCAGGTTTTAATAGGTTTAGTAAATGTTTTTTTCCTGACTGTTTCTGGAGCTATCTTTGTGTACACAAAATTAAACCAAAACCGGAGAGGATAATGCATGTATATATTAATTTTGAGTATCTGAGTTACTTGACTTGTAAAACAACATTCTCAACAAAACTTCCAAGACATTTCCTTGGAAAAAGAAGTATCTTTACTCTAATATGCTTCAGTAATTTTCGGAATACAAAAAAAAATTGTGATCAATATCAAGGCCTAAATAATCTTTGAAACAATTATATATCTACACCAATTTTTTTAAGGTGTGATGAGGGGATGATTTGTAAATATGTAATAATTTACAAAGGTAAATGAACTTCAATGGCTTTGGGTGCAATGATAGTTCTCTTATAGCAGAATTAGCTCAATAGATCCCCTAACACCCTCCAGAAAATATTTTTTTCAACCTCATTACGCACAGCAAGATAAGAGCTGAAAACTCGGGAGCACCAAGTGGATTTTTTCCTATATTTGTGGCATTATCATTCATGTCTACAGATGGTTAATGGTTAAAACCAATAAATGTGCTAGACATCACAGGTCATATCACTATGGTATAGTATTGTGGTGAAAAGGATAAAAATGAGTTAACCATTAGGATAAAATGTCTAAGGACATAAAGCGTTGTTGGATAGTATGGATAGTATGGTAGTGAAAAGGGTAAAGAAGGGAGAGCAAGTAAGAGTTCTGCAGGGATTCATAAATGGGCAAGAAGGTAGAGTACAGGGCGATTAGATCAACTATGGAGTATCTATGTGTCTGCCGGGTATGGCATGCGTCGCAATGAGCTAGAAGACGTCTAACGGAAAATTCCACTACATGTACTACATGGACTCCCAAGCCAAATGGCAGGATGGTTGCCAGAAGTCACCGAAGTCAGTGATGCCGAGTGGTTTCTTATACTGTCATCGAGGGGTTAAGGGAGGAGTGAGGTCAATCAGGGTAGATAGTGCATGAGCTTGGGACTCACATGGTGTGAACAATCAGAACGACTGTGAAAAACTTTGCCTACTTGTTTCTGGAGTCATTGTTGGAAGAGGAGGGTATTGTCAGAGGAAGGGGCTGTTAACATCTGTGGTTAGATTTGTGATCAAAGGAAAGGCAGGGGTCAGGAAACCAGCAAAATCAAATTTAGATTGGTTAGAGGAAGAAACAAGCCTTGATTCCCCTCTTAAAGTAAAATATTTTCCTTACTGGCTATAGTGAGTGACATAAGTGGGGAAATTAAACAATCTACCTCTCTGGGTCTTCATACAGGAAAAGAGCTAGGGGATTAACCAAGGGAATACAATGCCAATGGCTCCCAGAGGCCGTTCAGGACTGACACAAAGCAAGCTTTTCATCTTTTCAGTGTGGCTCTCATACCTTAGGATGTGGACAAAAGAAGGGGATAAAGAAGAGAAGGAAAAGAAGTGCAAAATTAGTTGAGACGAGAGGGGAGGTCCAAGGGAGGAATGATCCCCTACACTAAACAATGTTCAAGTGATCGTGTCTGCATACTATTTCTTTTACTGATTGCAACTTCTTGTACTTTACAAGAATATTTTTGATTTGCCTTAACTTAGTGCTTTCACACTGTAAAGCTTAATCCCTCACTCATTATATACTATGAAACAATACTTGAGTTAATGTTACTGAGAGTGACACACTGAGATAGAGAAAAATGGACACTGATATCTTGTAGACCATAAAAAATAGAATAGGAAGCAATATAGGTAAATCTGCAGCGGCCTTATATTAACCTGGAAACGACAAAAATAAGCCCTGCAGAACACCGCTCTGAGGCTAAGTCCCCATCCATGTTTACCTTGCGAGGACCAAACAAATGCGGTACGTAACTCATTACTGCGATCTACCAAGTAGTCCATGTATTACTATGCCCTTGTGAGAACAATTATTTTGTAATTACCAGTGCCTGTTTTTCCAATTTCATATATTTAATGGATTCTTTTACTTTCATTATACTGTTTTGGTAATTATTTACACTATTTTATACAATATCCTTGTGCGCCTGCGCGTTTTGCCACCAGGAGATTTGACAGCCAGTGACGCCATTACATCGAGAAAGGCCAGTGAGTAATGTTTTATTTCAAGTTCTGCATCGATTCCGGGTCATTTTGAAAGCCAAATTATGGATATACAGGACAAATAGACATTAGTGTCTATTACAGCCTTATATTTGAACCTATCAAGTGCCTCAAATGGTGAAAAAAGGAACGTTCGGTGTTTTGCAATATAAAGGTATGTGTTTTACCCTGGGGGTCCAGTGGGCAGAGCCCCCTGGCTAGGGAATATATAGATCATAGTGTATAAATCCCACAGGGATAAGGTTAGGTTGGTTATTAGTTAGGACACAATGTACGATTACCACGGGGGATGTGGATTATGTGAAACCCCATAGATTTTTGCCAAACGATGGGTTTTATTCTCGTAGAATTTTTCGAAAATTGGCGCGTTACTCTGTAGACTTTCAAAGATGGCGGGGACATCCATAGAGTTTCAATAGCCGATTTTAATTGTTTTTTTGTGCTTGTTTACTTTATTCGTCGGACAATGTTTGGCACAGGTTTTCAAAAAAACTGACTTTACGTTTCATTAATCACTTTCTTTGATTTCTGCAGCTTCCTATTGACATCCTGAATTTCTAGGAATTGCTTTCTCCCAGTTTCAACAATACATTAATCCACTGGGTACCAGTGAAGGACTGGGGTTGAACAAATTGCAATGTGTATACATAAATAAAACTTTTATTTCAATTTCCCCCCACTCCCCCCAAAAAAAAGTCATACACAAGTGTCCAATTTCATCAATTTAGCAATTCCACATATTGTCAAGTATGAATCCCCCCCCCCCCTTGTACACCCACTCTTTATAAGTACTTCGTGCCAAGAGACATTAGTTATAGAAAAGAAACACATACCGTCAGTGTAGAAGGTACAGATGAGTTGCACAATCACAAATAGTCTTGTTTGGAAATTGAAAGACACTTTGTGCAGACTCTTAAGAAACGCTCAGTGTGACCAGCACACATCAAGCAAGAGGTCAGCTTGGCCACCATAATGTTGCAAAAATTCCCATTAACATTCATCACTAACATTAATCATCCATGATGATAAAAGCAACAGTACTAATAAAATAATATTTAAATATAAAATCAAATATAGCCCATGTCACTGACCACAGAAGTCTGAAGGTCCTGCCCTGGCAAAAGCTTAAAAGAAACTGAGGAAGTGACTGACAGTGCGCATTGTTCCAGTATGGGAGGCAATTAAGGTAAACAAGCAATAATGTTAAATAGTTAAGAATAGATAATAGAAATGATTAGGAAAAAAGAAATAAAAATGCAAATACATTTGAGAAAGCAACCAAAGAGAGAGTAGCATAAAAAAATTAGGAAAAGTAAGGAGGAATGTGGAAAAAATAATGAAAATAAATAACTAATTAGAAATGATTTCCAGGTTCATCAACAGAAAATGCGATCATTATAGAAAATAGACGTATAGTAAATGTATAAAATGGAGCGATAGAAAATGAATTAATGACTGGCTGACTGAGGGTGTTGTTGACTTAGTCTGAGCAGTGACATATATTTTTGCCATTTCCCGGTAAATATGAGGCCACTACAAATAAACCTGTATTGTTTCCTACTCTATTCTTTATGCTCTATAAGATGGCAGTGTCCATTTTCCTCGACCTCTGTGTCGAGCTCTCGGTAACATTAACCACTAAAATTCCATGTCCTCAAGGTTAACCATTATTTTGAATTTGTCTGTTGGAGGGAAGTTACCTATACATCAGAGGAATTACTAACACTATGCAACATGTAAAATTAAGACACCAGTAAGATAAAATTTTTAGCTGGTTGCACTGTAGACAACAATGGTCCCAGAGGTTCAGACGCGACCTTGAAGAGCTGTCTGGACAAGCAAGACAAGGAGTGTTGAAAGCAGCATTACCGTTTGAGTTTGTCGTTTCCAGGGCAAAAAACCTGTCAGTCTTACATTAGCTCTTTTAACAGTCATCAAAAGTCAATTATCAGGGCACAATATTCACCCATGATTGTAGTACTGCAGCTCCTTCTATTTTGGTTAATTTTAAACTATGACAATCAAGTCTTCCCTGACAATATTTAAATCTATAGATTTATTCTCGTGTGATGAGAACGAATCTAATGATTATTTCCGTCGTATTCTCCAACCGACAATCTTGATGTGATTTGACAAGTCCCGATAGCTGGGGAAGGCATGGAGATCAGGGAAATTATGGAGTAAAACAGGCTGAAATAAGAACAGAACGGAAATGTGTAACACAAGCACAAAAAATGCAGTTAAAGTTACAGAGAGTGACGCACTGAGATAGAGAAAAATGGACACTGCCATCTTGTAGACCATAAAAAATAGAGTAGGAAAAAATATAGGTAAATCTGCAGCAGCCTTATATTAACCGGGAAATGACAAAAATAGGCCCTGCAGAACACTGCTCTGTGACTAAGTCCCCATCCATGTTTACCTTGCGAGGACCAAAACAAATGCGACGCGTAACTCATTAATGCGATATAGCAAGTAGTTCTTGTATTGCTACGCGTTTGTAAGAATGATTACTTTGTAAATACCAGTGCCTGAATTTCCAATTTCATTTATTTAATAGATTCTTTTACTTTTATGATGCATCTTTTACGTGTTTTGGTATTTATTTACACTATTTTATACAATATCATTGAGCGCCTACGCGTTTGCCACCAGGAGATTTGACAGGCTGTGCAATGCCATTACGTCGAGAAACACCAGTGAGTAATGTTTTATTTCGAGTGCTGCGTCGATTCCGGGTCATTTTGAGAGCCATATTGTAGATATACAGGACAAATAGACATCAGTCTATCACAGCCTGATATTTGAACCCATCAAGTGCCCCAAATGGTGAAAAAAGTGATTAGAAACCAAGCAATTGTGACCATAGACGGAAGTGAAGAAACGTTCAGTGTTTCGCGATATAAAGGTATGTGGTTTTACCCTGGGGGTCCAGGGGACGTAGCCCCCTGGCTAGGTGTAAATATTAGCACAGGGGTCCAGGGGGCATAGCCCTCTGGCTAGGGAATATATAGATCGTAGTGTATAAATCCCACTACCTGGAGAGGTGGCACAATGGATTGGAGAAGAGAGGAATGAAAGTGTCAAGAGCAAAGACAGAGTACATGTGTTTAAATGGAAGGCAAGGAGGGAGCGTACTGATGGACGACCAACAGCTGCCAGAAGTAACAGAATTCAAGTAGCTTGGTAGTCTGCTACAATCGGATGGAGGTGTCGACAAGGAGATCAGCAGAAGGATCCAATCAGGCTGGAATAATTGGAAAAGAATGTCTGGGGTGATGTGCGACAAAAGGATACCCATAAAAGTGAAGGGAAAAATACACCAAACCGTGATCCAGCCAGCAATGCTGTATGGGTTAGAAACAGTCCCTCAGACCAAAAAGTTAAAGAGATTGGAGGTGGCTGAGATGAAAATGTGTAGATGGGCGTGTGGTCTTACTATGAAAGACAGGGTAAGAAATGAGGACATCCGGGAAAGAATGGGAGTAACAAATGTCGGGGTGAGAAGCAGAAGAGCGAGATTGAGGTGGTATGGGCATGTGAAGAGAAGAGAGGAGAATTACGTGGGACAGAGAATGCTTACTCCGGAACCACCGGGAAGAAGAGGAAGAGGACGTCCGAAGCAACGGTGGATGGACAACATCAAGGCAGAGATGCAGTCCATTGGCGCAAAGGAGATTGACACTCAGGACAGAAGGACTTGGAGAAAGTTTGTATCCGCCGCAGCGACCCCATAATAAATGGGAAAAGCTCAAAGAAGAAGAAGTGTATAAATCCCACTGAGTTAAGGTTAGGTTGGTTTATTGGTTAGGACGCAATGCACGATTACCACGGGGGATCTGGATTATATAAAATCCCGTATATTTTTACCAAACCACGGGTTTTATTCCCGTAGAGTTTTTCGAAAACTGGTGCGGCGGTCCGTCGACTTTCAAAGATGGCGGGAACGTCCGTCGAGTTTCATTAGCCAATTTTAATCGCATTTCTGTGCCTGTTTACTTCGTTTGTCGGACAATGTTTGGCTCGGGTTTTCAAAAAAAAAATCGATTTTTTTACGTTTCATAAATCACTTTCTTTGATTTCTGCAGGTTCCTATTGACATCCAGTGCTATCCATTATCCCCCCCCTTCAACCCCCGATTCCCCACGCATCCCCCAAGATCGTTGGGTAGAGGAAAAATATAAAAAATCTGATTTTGGAACTTAGTCTCTGGGAGGGTGTGTCGCTCTCGGTAACAATTACCGGACTTAGAAAATGAAGGGTTGATCTCTCTTCTCTGTCCTGTATCTCCTTTATTTTCGATTTGCGCGCCTTTTGCCATAGATGAATAGTGGCTTAGTTCTCCTCAAGGCAAACACTCCATACTTATTTTTTTTTCTTTTTTTAAGTGA
>NC_051388.1:53562494-53572494 GCF_015228065.2 Penaeus monodon | reverse complement strand
GGATTAGGAAACTAGAGGAAATGATATCGAGTATATCATCATTCCATCAAATATTGATTTGCTGAAAGTTGTGAACTAGAAACTTACTTGTATCACACATACGATGAAGTGCGTGATATTGACTAAATGTTATACCTCCTTAGATGACATTAGTAGTTTATGTTATGAGACAACAGAGATTACCATTGGTAGTATTCAGTGTGCAATTATATACAAATACATTTAGGTAGATAAACAGATTTTTAACCCCTAAAGGACAATATATGGTCATTTTCTTCCTCAAATATGTATGATATGCAGGATGAATGACAGCACAAGTCATTTTTCCTGCCAATTTCTTCATTTATTTACTGCGGAATTTTGAGTCTCACTTTCGTTTTATTTCAGTTGTGAGGGCACACGTAGCTTTAAACTCTTCCGTCCTTTAAGGGTTAAGATAAAGATTAAGTGTATGACAGTACCATCGTGTTCATTCAAATTATATGTCTTGATGTAGTTAGTTACATATACATTTATACATCTCAATACTGTATTGCACATATGTATTAATGTTTTGCTGTATTCATAATATATAAGATTATTTACTCTCTTAAAAGTATGTTAGTAATTTTATGGACAAAAGTGCATCAGTAATTCCTTGTGAAAAACAAGTCTGATAATGTAAAAGAGGTAGAGCAAGCATAAAAAAAATAATGATGGGAGTTGTAACAGATTCAGATAGAGATTGGTCGTGGGACGAAGGTGAAGATGACGCAATTTTCAATTGATTATCATTTTATTTGAAATCATCCTTTACAGTAGTCCATGTTTTTAAAGAGCAGTATCTTTACTTTCAGAAATATCATAATGGGACTCTTTTTTTTTTTTTTTTTCTTTCTTTCTTTCTTTCTTTTTTGTCTGTAAGCTAAGTGTTATAACATACTGATCTGATTCTATGATGGAAAAAAAATTTAAGAATGTAAATCATTATGTGTGGATTATCATTGATTGTGTTTTAGAAGATTAGAATATTATAATTTCGAGTGTGATTAATGTATACTGGAATCATGCAAGAAAATCAGAGATGTAGATGCTAGTTGTTAAAAAAATAGTCTTAATATCTTTCATCATCATTTATACTAAATAAGAGAGGGTACTTGTTTATTCGTTTATTCTTTCTAATCTGCAAAATAGTCTCATATTATGGGAATTAATCTCCAAGGTAGAATGTGGAATTAGGAACAGATAAAAGGGGGAAATGTGTTATTTAATGTTAAGCAGTAGAAACCAAGAAGAGATTTGATTTAAGAGAAAATAAAAAAAAGGGAAAATGTGTTCTATTATTTTAAGTGGAAGATTTGATTTTTTTAAAAGATAGGAACTGTTATCTGCAGGATCACAAGTAAATAACTAGTGCCGGAATCAGGACATTAATTTCCATGTTAGCCTTGCCCGTTTTACATAATTTGATTTGCACTTACCTAGAATTTTTAAACAGGTGTATCTTTGTCTATCCTCGTATTTGCTTTAAAAAATAATAATAATAATACAGGAAATGTCAGATTTGCCCATTTTTTGAAGGGTAATGAAAGCAAAACTATATTACATTGCAGGTTATACAAACATTAACAGTTATTTATTCATGCAAGCAAAATGCCAAAGAACACAAGAATTTTGCAAATAGTATTTTGTATTTTTATATGGATTCTTATGAATCTGAGCTTTATATGAACATGTATTTTATATACCTTTCTATCTGTGCTATTTTCAACACAGAAGTTTGTTAATACAGCTTTCTTTCCACAGTTCTTTTTTTTCTTTTTGTCTACATAATTTATATTTCTGGATGCGCAGTCCGTAATGTTGTTTGTTGTGAACATAAATTACCCTATGGATTGTCTAAGACAGAAATTTTTCATGTTTGCCTTAGTTGAAGAAGCTGTAGAGATGGCATGGGTACTTATTATTATATTGTTGTTTTCCCACTTTCCATCGAACAAAATATATCAAAAGAATTACTCAAGCATTTTCCTATCTTGTTTTCAAAATTATATAGTCATTGAAGCTTATTTTAATCTCGAAAATGATTATGAAAACTAGTTTCATCTCTTTGATATAAAAATCAAGAGGATCTGACTTTGCTGAATATATGATATATATTTTCTGACATAGATCCAGTAAAAGTAAATTGATTTTTGACAAAATACCTCAATGCATTATATATTACAGTGTCCTTTAAAGTAATGAGCGTTCCTCATAATGCAGCAAAACTCAGAGAACTGAATTAATACAGGTCTTTAGGTATGTTTGTAGCAAATAAGAAGTGTGCATTATACATTTTCATTAGCCATTATATATAGAGTAATCTGCATCATTCCTTTTTTCTCTTCATCCTCTGCCAAAGATTATTTTCACCTGAAGTAAAGCATGAATTTCTCTCTTCCATTCATTTTCCATTCATCCCTGTATTCACTTGATTTTGTTTTTCGTTTTATGGTTTGAAATTGTGATTTAATATCCTGTACTTAAACACATTTCATAATCACATACTGAATCACACTCATGGATAATGATTTCCCTGCTGCCTTATTATATGGATTTTAATACTTTCTTTATTGTATGATACATTATGAGAGACAAAATAAATTGTGTTACACTGTACATTTGTGTTTTGTTTTCTGACTTTCGTATTTTGTGGGATTCTAAACTACATATGTTTTTGAAGAATGTAATTTTCAAGGACATTTTACTACATTATTGGAAAAAACTTGACTTGGTATAATATAATAAAATAACCTATGAAAATTTCTGGTTAAATACTTTGTACAATATATGCAACATGTGTTACTGGCTTTGTAATGATAAAATGGTTTCCATCACAAAGTTTGAGGATCACTTTGGCATTCTTGCCTGATATCCATGAAATTACATCAGGAAAAATCTTTTAGTAAAGCACAGACATCAGGGATTTGGAAAATACAAAAAGTGAAAGAATTACATCCATAACACAAGCACATTTCATACTGCGCATTATGTAAAGTATTAATTTCCTGATGCATTATAGAAGGTAAGTGCACATGTCTGTGCAATTGTTTGTACTCATGACTGTATGCTCACTCTTGTGTTTGTGATATTTTCTTTTTTGTTATATTGTGTATTTAGTTCTCCTTAATACTAAACACTGTCTCCTATTATGATATTTAGTATGAATATTAATCATCTGTAGAGCCAATATAAACATAAAATGATATTTTGAATCAAGTTAATAGAAATACTGAAATTGATACATTATCTATTGACACATTATAGGCTTTTCCATTGTAGGTGTAGTGTTCTGTTATCAATGGAAAAGTTTCATTACTGATATAATTCCCAAGTGCAATTTTGGATAATTTTTTTCTTGAAACCGAATTTGGTTGTGTTCTTGTCCATTAGTATTCATATTTCTGGCTGTTGAGTTGCCAGAATGATAGATGCAACTTGTGCATTTTAACTGTATTTTTCATACTTTTAGGAAGGAAATTTTCAGTAAACTCTATAACTAGTTCTTATTATTTTATAGTATCTTTGGTTTACGTGTATATAGTTCTTTGTGCTTAATATTTTACTTTATAAAATACATGCAGGACATGATTTTTCTGTATTCATGTGTAGGTATATGTGTGAATGTGCGTGTGTGTGTGTATACATAAGTGCATGTGTGTGTGCTTGTACTTGTGGGCACAAGAGAGAGCAAGAACAACTTTGGTTAAAATTTCCACACCTAAAAAGTCACAGTTCCAACCCATGCTTTACAATGGCATTATACACCTTTGGGCAGTTCTTCATGGCAGCCTCTCCCAACAGGGTTTTATCTCCAAGAGGAACTCTAATTTTTGAGGTATGGGAGCTGTACAAATGCAGCAAATATGTATCATTTTGACTTGTGAAGAAGGTCAGTGCCTTTCCCTTCTTCTTTTGGAGGATGTAGTCCAACTCGTTGTAAGGAGAGAAGGGATAGAGGCGAGTTCGTGCAAGAACAGTCACGTTACCACACTTAACATCCGTTTCAGTAATGTTAGGGCTATTGGTGACATCATCTGGACACATCTTGTGCATTACATCATACAGGAGATATGGTCCAATTATGCAACAGCTTGTGGGATCAAAAATCTTTGGTATAGATGAAGCTACCATCTGGAATAGTGGATGAGGATAGTAAGTACCATGTTTATGGTGTGGAAGATGGATATATGCAGCAAACATCTTATTTATTGGTCAGAATCATTTTGCATAATCTCCAACTACATAACAACAAGGTCATCTACATTATTGCATACTCTCATCTGCAATACTGAATGGTTTTACCTGCAATGATGGATGGCCTTTCACTAAGTTCATGGCAGCATTATTTATCTGCATTGGAGCATGCCATCCAAGCCAATTGCTGAAGCTTGGCAAAGGACGAAGAGTAATTATATCCAGGTCGAGATATGTCCCACCGTAGCGTTTCAACAGTTCGATTCGACTACTGTCTGACACGAAGGTTGGAGATAGTGCTGGAAGAAAAGAAATGTTGTAGAGCTGAAGGAAAAAAAAAGTTGTAGCACCACTGAGAGTCCTAAACAGTATCAAAACTCCTTTGACTTTCATACCATTGGTTTCCAATCTGTGAGTTGCACTTAGTTGTGGGCTGCATGTAGGAAAAGGATCCTAATTTAATATACAATCAACTGTAATTCAAATTATACATTTGGAGTATAAAAAGATAATGCCTAATTCTGTCTGACTACTGCCTTAAGGACTGTCAATAATAAAGTTACCAAATGAGGAAATCCATAAAAATGTACTCTCGGCATCCTAACCTTCATTTAACATCCACTGACGTTCTCGGTGCCAGGTTAAAAGGGGTTCTTCTTGGTACACGTGATCCAGGTCAAGCCATGATGCCTGCACATTGTCTAGGCCCAACACAACCTATGGAAAAAAAAAGCAAAGTGTAAAAATAGATGCCTCAAGAAGAAGAGAAAGAAATATCACCAAAACCTAAAGAAGCACAAAAAAACAAACAGACAGACACATACACACATGTGCGTGTGGCCCCCTAGAGATGCGTCAGTAATTTCTACAGGGGCGCGATCCCTTGGGGGAAAAAACAAGAATTTCTCTAATCACATTTGTTATTCTCTTAACGAGAGCATGGTTAAATAATAAGGAGTTTAATGTGACCCATTAATATTCAATAAAAGCCCGTCAAATAATGAGGAGTTTATTTCTTTATTTATTTTTTCTTAGCTTTATCCCATTCTTATATGGGGTCGCCATGGTGATCATATGGGGGTTTAATATGACCCATTAATATTCAATTAAAAACAGTAAAATAATAAGGAGTTTAATATGACCCATTAATACTCAGTAAAAGACATGGTTTATAGCCTTCTTTAAAATCTGGTGTAGAAATTTATTCATATATATGCAAGGGGGTCGTGGAGGCATGGCAGTAAAAAGGTTAAAAGCCAGTGTCTTACAGGTTTGACTTAAGCACACAGCAATACTAAAGGTTTTTGGCGATGGCTGAATTGGCTTCCATATATTCAGGAGTCGGACAAAAGAGCTGCTTTTCCTAACACACTCTTACTAATATTTTGGATTTTTTATTTATTTATTTATCTATTTATTTATCTATCTATTTTTTATTTATTCGTTTTTTTTTTGTCGTTTAGCTGCTTTGGGCGACTCATAGTTACTCGTTACAGGATTCTTGAAGGAAAACTGCGCAAAGAAGACTTAGCTGAGACTGATCTATTAAAAGGTACCTATAACTATGTCTTTAGTATGTGGATTGAGTCGCTGTAAGTGTGATGAGAGTTGACAAACCCTGTTGTTGTTGTTTTTTTAAGTATCAGCTGTCATTATACATAGCGCGGTTGTAAAATAATAATGAATAAATTACTAAAATAGAGAAATAATAATAATAATAATAAATCCCAATAAACCAGTACCGCCCATGACAAGTTTAAAAGCCGCATATCAGGGGTGCCAATTAGAGGGCAACCCCCCCCCCCAAAAAAAAAAAAAAAGATCTTTGCCTCCTCCAAAGTCTGCCTCCCCCCCCTCACCACCACCCTCCCCAAGACCACAATTTTCTTTTACACTTTTTATACTAAATTACCCCTAAGTAGATCCGTTTACACCTTTAAAATGCACCGAGCGCCACATCCATGAATAATTCAGTTGACATCGACCCCCGACCTATGACTTACTGGAAAAAGAAGTGGGAAAAGTAACCATTTCTGAACCTATAGGAAAGCCACAGATTTCATTTCCTAATTGCTTCCGCTATTGCTACTGTTACTTTCCTTACTCTACAGGTAATAGTGAGTCAAATTCCCCTACTGTCTGCTTATATACTTATGGAAGATGCAAGTTCACTGCTGAATGACTGATCCACCTTCATAGTATTGCAGAAGTAGTTGCAGTCGTAGTAGTAGTTGTTGTAGTAGTAGTAGCAGCAGTAGTAGTAGTAGTAATATCAGTAGTAGTAGTAAGTAGTAGTAATGGCAATAGTAGCAGAAATAGTAATAGTAGTAGTAATGGTAGCAGCAACAGCAGCAGTTATAGCAGCAGTAGTAGTAGTAGTAATATAAATAGTAGTATCAATAATAATTTATATTATATTTTCACTGGCAGCGCGCGGGAATTGAAGGCGGGGCAGCAAGATTGCGAGACGAAACCGCTACCACTGCACCACAGCACACTATTGCTACTAGTAGTAATATTATTAGCAGTAATAATAATAATTAGTAGCAGAAGTAGTAATAGTAGTAGTAGTAGTAGTAGCAGTAGCTCCAGCAATAGCAGCAGTAGCAGTAGAATTAGTGGTAGCAGCAGTAGTTGCAGTAGTAGTCGCAGTAGGAGTAGTCGTAGTAGGAGTAGTAAGAGTAGTAGTAGCAGTAGCATTGGCCGTAATAATAGTTGTGGTGGCAGCAATAGTAATAGTAATAGCAGCAGTAGTAGTTTTAATAGTTAGCCATTTCGATTAATTGTTCGTCTGTGGCGAGTTCGAAACGTGATTCAGCTTCATGTCTCATTGTGCCTATTTCCCTTTTTATATTTGTGTACATGTTACCGTTTTTGTTTTGGGTTCATAAAAATATGTGTTGACTGTCTATCTCGCCTCCGATCACCAGGCAGGTCTTGAGTGTTTTGCCGCCGGAAAAACATGACATTTTGCCTCGTATCAAATTGCCACTAATTATGATAAGACATACAGATCTTCTCAAATAGTTATCAAGATTGGGAGAGAGAGGGAGAGATAAGGCTTTATCTGCAGCGTCCTTATCTGCAATTTCTTGCAATTCCTTTTTTTTTTTTTTCTTTTTCTTTTTTTTTTCTTTTTTTGCTGCCCAGTTTTAAGTGATTTCAAGTTAAGCGGCGCCCACACAGGCTTGCCAACCTGTCCATTAATCGTTAACCATTGCCGAATAAGTAAAGTGGCAAATACTTCTTTTATTTAATGTTGTAACACTTCATTTGGCCATTTAATGAGTATTCAAAAGAGCAATAGATTGGAGTTAGTTTACATTTTGATAGGTAGCAAGTGGTCCTTCGAATAGAAACTCTACAAATACTAAAGCATTGCCATTTCCTTTGTTTTTCACATAGATACTAATAATATATGATAATAATGATAATGATAATTACCATAAAATGGTTAGGGCAATAATAATAATATTAATAAAAATAATAATAATTAAAGGATAATAATAATTGTAATAATAATTATGATACTACTACTACTACTAATAATAATAATAATTATTATTATTATTATTATCATTATTATTATCATTATTATTATTATTAATCATTATTATTATTATTATCATAATTATTATTCTTAATATTGTACTAGTAATAATAATAATAGTTTTTTAGTTGTTTCACAATAGCTTCTTATCGATATCCACGAGCGAAATATAGCAGGAATACTCGATGTAATTAATAAGCACAATATGGGTGTATCTTTTTTATTATAATTATCATCATTCCCGTTATTGATATTGTCATTATTGCCCTTTATTATTATCATTATCACTGTAATCGATTCAAATTTCAGTTACTATTATAATGATTTCTTATACATGTAGAGAAACCATCATATTGCTGGTCGTTTTGTTCAAGCGGTACCACATTTTGACCCGATGGGTTTTCGTACACCCGACAGCGCCGATGTTCCGCCCACAAGACTTGAAATAATTGCAAATATTTGCCGCTGCATATAAAGCTTATATATAGAAAGTGAAGAATAGGTGGGGAAAAAATAATAAAATCTAAAAAAAAAAAGCAAAAGAGATATATAAACAGGACGAACCACATACCTGTAACAACGGATGAGTGTGGTTGATGTATGGTGCAGTCATGAGTAAGCGAATTGGTTGATGCGGGTGGTGGTGGGCGGCACTCTCAACCACACAAGCCTGGTTGAGTGGGTTTTGGGTTATTACCAGAGGGAAATGAGTCTGTATAGAATACTGTCTAATGTAGTTATAGTTTTAGTAATGTTGTTATAATGTAGTTGTAGTTATAGCTATAGTTGGGCAATTTTTGTTTATTTATTTATTTATCTATTTATTATTATTATTGCCATTGTTATCATTATTATTGATGTTTTGTTGTTACTACTACTAGTCCTGCTATTATAATTATCGTTATTAACGTTATTACTTCCGTTACTAACATCATTACTAAAACATTACAAACAATAATGATATACAAGGAAAACTCGGACAAGGATAGTAATTAACTCCTTTCTGTAATGATTATTTTGTAAATTAACCATCTAAATCAGTCAACTAAAATCACAATATACTCCTGGGATCAAAGTGTTAATTGACGACACCTGTTTCACACAGTAATCACTGAAAATAATTGGCGAGAATTACGAGCTTAAAAGTTTATGTAAGTGTATGTATGTGTGTGTGTGTGTGAGGAAGGGTTGGTATATGTGTGTGTATGTGTGTGTGTGTGAGGAAGGGTTAGTATGTGTGTGTGTGTGTGTGTGTGTGTGTGTGTGTGTGTGTGTGTGTGTGTGTGTGTGTGTGTGTGTGTGTGTGTGTGTGTGTGTGTGAACGGCTGCGAGAAACACACCGCACCTGTCTGCTACCAAGAGAGCGAGCGCACGAAGTCTGTATGAAGAAAATGGCATCGTCCGTTAGTGGTTTCCAAGAAAGTTTCAGAAGCCCAGCAGTCGACCGACGTATCCCATAGTAGTACCTGGGGCACAGGTGTTCGACCCAGGCTGGGTATGAAACTTCCTCGGGCATTATGGTAGTTAGGTAATTTCCATAATATCGACCTGAGAGGGAAAATAGCGTGACCATAAAGGCGGCGGAGACCACGAGGGCAGCTTTGAGAACGCGGAAGCCATTTTTGGTTCGGGCGCTGCATGGCGATTCTGGGTCATCCATGGTTTTGGGTATTTAGGATTCTTGGTGTCGCTTCCCCATTCACATCACTTCTGCAATTCAGAGAAAAGAGACTTTGATAAACCTTTACGATGCTGGACATACACTATTTTTTTTTTTTTTTATCTAGGTAGGCCTATACACTGGCATCATAAATTCGAGGAAAAGGTATCACAGATCAGTAAAAAAAAAAAAAATCAATTATCTTTCTCTTTTGGGGGGGTTTAAGCAGTAATGACACTTAAGCTCAAAGTTCCCATGGACCTCTGATAATAAAACAACCAAAAATCTGAAAACACATTTGACAAAGTATTTAACTGAAGGAAGGGAGGGCGAGGCAAGCATCAGCATATACTGAGTGAATAAAATAAAAGAACGAGGCCAGGGAAACACCAATATGTTATCAAGGTCTCACACACACACATACACACACACACACACACATACACACACACACACACACACACACACACACACACACACACTCACACACACACACACACAGCACACACACACACACACACACACACACACACACACACACACACACACACACACACACACACACACACACA
>NC_051388.1:53552494-53557494 GCF_015228065.2 Penaeus monodon | reverse complement strand
CTGGGGACCCTACCACGGACTCACTCCAAGAGCATCACAACATGAAAACTACAATTAAGTATCATGCTGTGACCACGGCGGCTCAGACATGAACATACCGTTAAAAGAAGAAGATATATATGTGTGTGTGTGTGTGTGTGTGTGTGTGTGTGTGTGTGATATATATATATATATATATATATATATATATATATATATATATATATACATATATATATATATATATATATATATATATATATATATATATATATACATACATACGTGTAGACATTCATACACACACACACACACACACACACACACACACACATACACACACACAGGTATACATGTATGTGAATGCCTTGCACGCACATCATAGCTCGTCGTAGGAAAACAAAACTACTATCAGATAAATTTCTCTTCATGAATGACATTATACCTTTATATCAAGTGTAAAATAGTTGTAGGTTGAATGTCTGTCTATGCAATTCACTCTTCTCCTTACTTGCATGGGCTGTCCTTATCCCTGAGATAGTTGCCGTTGCAATGCTAGGAGAACACTGGCATACCAGTTGCTGTACCTAGACTGCAGTGTGGGTGCAGGTATAAGAATATGTACTGTTTATCCTTGTCGATTTTCCTTATGTAATAATTGCCTTGTTGGTGTTAATACCCATTTCAAAAAGTTTTGATACAGGTAAGTCTACCCTATATATGTGTATATCCTATCTTGAAATTATACAGGAAAAGTATAGAAATGTGTGTCCATGAGGTTGTTGGGTTTAAAGAAGGTTGAGGAAGCAGGAAAATATTACTTGGACTATACTGTGGTACGTCGGGTTAACGCGTACCTGCGGCCCCGTGAACACAGCTTTTGCCTCCACCAGGAAAACATAGAGGTTAATAATAAGAAATATGGATGTTGCTTAGAAACAATATTTAGTAATATATTTACTTATCTATTTATAATTTATTTGATTACTTATTTATTTATTTATTTATTGACGCGGGACTCATTTCTCAAACAAAAAACAAAAAAAAATCCAATAACTGCAAAGGTAAAATTATACGTAATTTTCTATGTACTTCCTCAACAGCAAAGTACCTCGTATTCTTCAGGTTGTTGACCTCGTGTTGCTCACGAGCCTTTAAACGTCCATTAAATCGACACACTTCACTAATATTACTTCAATAAACAGTACTACAGATAAAAACAATTGTAAAAGAAAGATGATGATACTGATGATGAGGGCGAAGATGATGATAATTAGAATAACAGTTATCATGGTAGTCACAATATTAACAAAATTATAACAATAGCAATAGCAAGAGTAATAATAATAAGGCAATCTTACTGAAACATTAGAAGTAATGATAACAATTATAATAACAATCAGAATGATTATTCAACAGCTATAACTCATGATGGTAATAATAACAATGATGAAAGCACAAACACATGGGATCATAATGATGAAAGACAGATGATATAGATAGTGTTACAGTTCATTTACTTGAAAATGTATTTACAATATAAGCGAATGAATGTGAAGTTTGGCGTGTGTAATTCTTACGACACCACGGTTTTCTACACAAGCGTGTTCCTCTGCGTCCTATGAATTGCACTGGTATGGTTAAACGTATGCTTCTATCCATGTATACAACTTTGGAAAGGAAGTGAAAAGGGTTGAACCGCTACACAAACTATAAAATGTTATAATCAAGTGCCCGTGATTATTGAAAACCATGTAGTTATCGTAATAGATTTGGCCACATCATGTACTACCGAGTAATGGAATATGATCTGGCCCCCACAGGACTTTCAGTGTATATAAACCACTCGTTATATTCACTCTCTTTTGACCCCTTTGGACAGGCATTTGGAGACTGATACTATTATACCTTCCTACCTGCATGCATATCTCTCTCTGTATATACCCCTTTTCTACAGGCATATTCTGATTATTAGCTCGTTAACACTTCAGCTGAACTCACCTATGTGACTACGTTCTAAATAGACAAACTACCATTTAATTTTTCGATATCTCGCTGCACGAATGAATAACTAAGACACCTACCAGGGTTAGATGAACAAAATCATTGCTGAGTTTTTTTTCTTCATGTTCATCCTGCTATCACGGACGTTATACTGTTAGGGTGAGAGTCGGTTCCAAATGCTGTATCCTATACATACCGTGACTAGCCTTCGTTGCTGCAGTGTGATTGGTTGACTTTTCTGTATTGTGATTGGTTACCTTTCCTGCAATCCGATTGGCTGCAGCGCGATGGCACCATAGATGAAGAAACGCCACCCACATTCGAAATGAGTCAAATTCGGATCGAATTGGATCAGCTGTCTGAACTGAAATCGGTTCAGGATTCCCGAGAACATACATAAAATTATGAACAATGCTCCTGTGAAACTTTAGAGCCGAATGGAACGTCTGTCCTCGTATATACCGGTACGTTGATATAGGAAAGGTTGATACAAGCTTTCAAATATGCAAGATAATTCTCTTTAATGTGTTCAGATTAGTGTCTGGATTAGACTCCTTATTACTTTTTATTTTAAATTGGAGTTATTCCGCGTCCGGAGCGGGTAGTGACGCCAAGCTCCTCCTACGTCACGGATACCCCTTTTTCCGGGGACTCATAATTCATAACTTCCTCAAACGCATCTCGGCTCAACCTCTCGGATCTTTCCTCCTGGTCGCGCATGCGCAGACGACGGTGGCCGCCGTCGACACTCTGCCCTGTAACCCTTACTTAAAACATTTACAATTGTATATATATGTCTGTTTGTACATTTACGTCTAGGTGCTTGTCTGACTGCCCAACAACAACGCAAATATGATTTTAGAGAGGCCTGTGTTATGCAGTGGATTGTGAGACGTTGATGTGATTAGGTAAGCTGTATGTATGCTTGTAAAAAAAATAAATGTGTGTGTGTGTGTGTGTGTGTGTGTGTGTGTGTGTGTGTGTGTGTGTGTGTGTGTGTGTGTGTCTGTGTGTGTATCTGTGCGTGTATGTGTGTATATATTTATATTTCAAGCCTGGGAACAGTGATGATAGTGGTTCTGCAGTTATTGAACAAAATTGATTTTAAAAAAGTATCGTTGTCGCAGTCATTCAATTCTTCCTTACGGTTGTATTACATAAATATCACTCATTAAGCATGTATAGATTGGTTCCTGATGTAATAAACAATGCATATAACAAGCGGCTTTACAAAAACAGTGTGTATTTTCAAAATACAATTTACCAAAAAACTGAGTCACTTTTCCAACCAATTTAACCACGAGAAATCTACCTGTGTTGAACGCAGCATCATAACAGCAGATTATTTTCTATAATTGTCTTGTATACTTTCGGACAGTTCCTCCTCGCAGCTTCTTCCAGAATTGAGTCGCTGCTTGTGATCAGCCGACCGCTTTTCGTAAGGGAATGGTACAGATGCAAGGTATAGGCCCGCGTGGAAGCGAGGAACTGCGGACCGATACCTTCCCTGGTTTTGAAAAGCCGGAGAATATCTTCCTTCACGTAGGACAGCGGGAAAAAGGCGTGGGTGTTGAAGATCTTTATGTCATCACAGGACTCCATCGTCTGTGGGTCTGTCGCGTCGGGGATGGTGACGTTGTCGGGGCACAGCTGGTGGAGGTAGCTGGTGACAAGCGCTGGGCCTATGGTGCAGCAGTGCCTCGGGTCGTGTGCCTTTGGGATAGCATCAACCACCATCTGGACAAAGGAGGAGAATGACCTTGATTTTCTTAATCACTTACTTCACGTTGTAGTCAAGTCTAGATTTCATCCTAAGATTTCAGAGTCAAGTCTAGATTTCATCCTAAGATTTCAGAGTCAAGTCTAGATTTCATCCTAAGATTTCAGAGTCAAGTCTAGATTTCAACCTAAGATTTCAAAGTCAAGTCTAGGTTTCATCCTAAGATTTCAGTGAAGTCTAGATTTCATCCTAAGATTTCAGTGAAGTCTAGATTTCATCATAAGATTTCAGTGAAGTCTAGATTTCATCCTAAGATTTCAGTGGAGTCTAGATTTCATCCTAAGATTTTAGTCAAGTCTAGATTTCATCCTAAGATTTCAGAGTCAAGTCTAGATTTCATCCTAAGATTTCAGAGTCAAGTCTAGATTTCATCCTAAGATTTCAGAGTCAAGTCTAGATTTCATCCTAAGATTTCAGAGTCAAGTCTAGATTTCATCCTAAGATTTCAGAGTCAAGTCTAGATTTCATCCTAAGATTTCAGAGTCGAGTCTAGATTTCATCCTAAGATTTCAGAGTCAAGTCTAGATTTCATCCTAAGATTTCAGAGTCAAGTCTAGGTTTCATCCTAAGATTTCAGAGTCAAGTCTAGATTTCATCCTAAGATTTCAGAGTCAAGTCTAGGTTTCATCCTAAGATTTCAGAGTCAAGTCTAGGTTTCATCCTAAGATTTCAGAGTCAAGTCTAGGTTTCATCCGAAGGAAATTACACGACGCAACACGAATATAAAAACTCATTGGCACTGTGTCTATAGTGGATACTAAGATCACACGGAGACGAAAATTAAAGCAAACCGTTCCCATGTCATACCAGCTTCATAATCATTCACAGACGAATAGTGTTAATCAGTAGTAAATATCAATCAAAAGAAAACTATTAGATTTTTTTCTAGGGGGGGGGGGACTAAAAAGAAAGGGAAAACGAAGCGAAACACACATACTTGTAAAAGCCGATGGTTCTTCGTGAAGTTGGCCACGGCGGTGCTGACCTGGTTGTGATCGAGACGCCCCACCCAGTTAGCGCGGGCGGGGAGTGGGCGTAGCGTAATCACGTCGAGGTCCAGGAAGACTCCGCCCATACGACGAAGTAGCTCGGACCTGACCGCGTCGCTCACGGTGGCCGGGGCAATGTCTAAGAAGAGAGAGAGAGAGAGAGAGAGAGAGAGAGAGAGAGAGAGAGAGAGAGAGAGAGAGAGAGAGAGAGAGAGAGAGAACGGATATTGAATGTATATATATATATA
>NC_051388.1:53542494-53544994 GCF_015228065.2 Penaeus monodon | reverse complement strand
AATTTATCTTCATGTTAGATGAGTCGCGGTATGTTGAGTGCCATTTTTTTTCTTTTTCTTTTTTTCTTTTTTTCTTTTTTTTTGTTTTCTTTTCCTTTTACCCAGAAATTGAAGGTTGTGTTGTTTTGGAAGGGAATTAATACAACTGTTAATCAATATGATCTGAATTGCGATAACTAAGATGAGTCATGGCTTTCCTCTCGCAGATAAGGAAAAGTTGAGGTAAATGAGGCCAGAGAAAAAAAAAGCCATGTCATTTACATAAACTGTTGTTAGGAAATATTTATCTATATATTTCTGGGCCTTTTATACAGCAACGGAACCTGTCGAAGGTAGCAATTCCGACTGTGCCAGGTAAATGCATTGCGAAAGGAAGTATAGACTGAAGAGGAGGAGGAGGATATTGTGAATGTTAAAAAAGGATTAATGTTTTTTTTTCTCCAAGTATTAACAGAAGATACCTGGGCGTTGGGGGTGACTTTCTCGACCCCATCTCGTTTATTTTTATTGATTTTGTCTATACTTATCGTAAAGATCGTTGTGTTATAAGGAGTATACAAAGACAGCCTTGATGTTAAAAGTTAACCACAGGTTTTGACTGATTTAGTAAAAGAATATTCCTGTCATTTTCTGATGATTATTATTGCTAATATGCCACCTGTTTATTATATTTATCTTCCTTTTCCTCACAGTTCCCTTCAAATCCAAAACACCTGGTAGTGGCGGCGATACCAAGGTAACAATTTCATTATTTATATTGTCATTGATTTTGGGCAACTTGGCAACAGTATTTCAGTAAGAACAGGAGATATATTTTAGTTTGTATGTGAAAAAATCGCGATACGAGAGCGTTGTTGTTGTTGTTACTATTATCATTATTATTATTATTATTATTATTATTACTATTTCAAAGATCATTATCATTTATCATTATTATTTTTATTGTTATTATTATTTTTATTATTATTACTATTATTCTTATTATCACTCTTATTGTTATTATTATTAATAACGTCATTATTATCATTATTATCAGCATTATCATGGTTATCATTACTGCTACTACTATTATTATTATTATTATTATTATTATTATAATTATGATAATAATAATAATAATAATAATAATTATTATTATTATTATCATTATTATCTATTATTATTATTATTATTATTATTATTATTATTATCATCATCATCATCATCATCATCATTATCATTAATAATAATAATAATAATAATAATGATAATAATAATAATGATAATAGTAATAATGATAATAATAATGATAATGATAATTATTATTATTATTATCATTATCATTAATGATAATAATAATAATAATAATTATTATTATTATTATTATTATTATTATCATTATCATTATTAATATCATTAGTATTATCATTATTATTGTTATTATGATTATGATTATCATTATTATTATTATTATCATCAATATTACAAGTAGTAGTAGTAGTAATAGTATTTAGTATTATTGTTATTATTATTTTTACTATCGATATTATCATTATTGCTGTGATTATGATTATTATTTGTATTATCATCATTATCGTTATTATTAATGTCACCATTATTATTATTTTCATCATTGATATAATCATTGTCATGATTATCGTTGTTTTCATTATCATTATTATTATTATCTTTATTATTATCATCACTCTTATTGTTATTATCATCACTATTATCATTATTATATAGGCCGCGGTGGCCGAGTGGTTAGAGCATCGGACTCAAGACTGTCACGACGGCAATCTGAGTTCGAGTCACCGGCCGGCGCGTTGTTTCCTTGGGCAAGGAACTTCACCTCGATTGCCTACCTGGCCACTGGGTGGGTAAACCAGCCCAAATCGGTGCTGGTCCCAGAACCGGGTAAATAGAGATGGTGATTCGATAAAAACACTGGGCGGAAGGCAACGGCAAACCACCGCTCTAAATTGCCAAGAAAATCATGGCCGCGGTGGCCGAGTGGTTAGAGCATCGGACTTAAGACTGTCACGACGGCAATCTGAGTTCGAGGGTTCAAGTCACCGACCGGCGCGTTGTTCCCTTGCGCAAAGAACTTCATCTCAACTGCCTACCTAGCCACTGGATGGGCAAGCCAGCCCAAGTCAGTGCTGGTCCCAAGCCCGGATAAATACAGAGAATGATTACCGAAAAGGTACCACCGGCACTCTCCGTGGAAAGGAACTGGGACCCTACCACGTACTCACTCCAAGAGCATCACAACATGAAAACTACAGTTAAGTATCATGCTGTGACCACGGCGGCTCAGACATGAACCTACCGTTAAATATATATATATATATATATATATATATATATATATATATATATATATATATATATATATATTATTATTACTATAATTGTTATTACCATTATTATTATCATTACCATTATTAGTATTATCATTATGAATATTATAATTATCATAATTAGCATTCTTATTACTATTATGTGTTGTTACTACTAT
>NC_051388.1:53509994-53517494 GCF_015228065.2 Penaeus monodon | reverse complement strand
AATATATATATATATGTATATATATATATATATATATATATATATATATATATATATATATATATATATATATATATATACAATGAAAAACGAAATGAAGTGCAAACTAATTATTAAGTATTACGTATCCAGTTGAAAAGAAATCTTTCTCCATACACTAAACAAAAAATATATCTATACATACACAAAATTAAATGTATATTCCACATACTCCTAGAAGTATCAGCAGGAGTCAAATCCTAGCAAAAAGAAAAAAAAAACTATATATAACCACTTCAACGAAACGAAAAGAGAGAGAAAAAAAGAAATCACATAAAAAAAAAAAAATGTAATGTATATATAGAATGTAAGCGATTCCAGCGTTGTGGTCGAAAGAACGGTCCTGCGATCTTGTGTCAGAGTCTGCCGTGCTATGAGTAGTTAGTGTGGGCATCTTGATTAAGTTTCTCTGGGTCTTATGGTCATCTTTATTAAGTTCCTTTTGGGTCTTAAAACTTCATCTGACGCAAGTTGCCTTAATGGAAGCAGAATCGAAGCTAACTAAGAACGAGCGTTTTTTTTTTCTTCCCAAAGAGGCCTAATTTGCCAGCGGAATAACTAATTGGGGCAGTTTTGGTGGCTTAATTAGCAGTTTGGAGAGGAATTACGCTCGTTGCAGATTAGGCCAGAGGGAGGGTGTGTGTGGGGGGATAGGAGGGGGGTAGGAATGGTTAGGGGGAAGGGGGGGAGGGAGGGAAATGGGGAGGGCACTGTCGAAGAAGTTTGGTCACTTACATTTTTTTTAGTAACAATAAAAAGAGATGTATTTTTATGGAATAATTAAATACACTTTTAGAAAGGGAGCGAAAATATACCACTTTGATCGATTCTCTCAATGTCTGAAAGTGACAGCGTAAACCGTATAATTTTCTGAAATGATATGACTGCTTTAAAAAAAAAAAAAAAAACGAAAGTAAATGGAGCAGTCAGTACCTTTATTTGTTTCGTGCTTGTCATTTTTGCGGGCGGTGCTATGCCGTCGGCCGCCCACGTCGCCAGCAATTGGAGTTCGTGAGTGCTGGCCTACTTGTGATTGACGCGCGATATTGAAGGAAAATGAATCGGGTTGGATGACGTCATGACGATGGATTTGCGTTGATTTTTTTTTTAGAGACTAATGCACATATTTATTTATTGTATCACTTTCTCAGGAAAACAAATCATGGGAACTTTTTTTTTTTTTTAGAATTATCGGATAATGAATTTGTGTTGATTTTTTATTTAGAAACGAATATATATATATATATATATATATATATATATATATATATATATATATATATATATATATAAACATAATTTTTTTTGTCACTCAAGAAAACAAATTTCTCATGAACTTTTTTTTAGAATTATTAAATAATGATTTGATTCTCTCGTGAACGTGTTGTAACATGTTGTTAAACAAACTTTTTTTTTTCATAAGTATTAAACATCAAACCGACGTATTCATTCATAAAGTCTAGGAATTGCACATATACTATTCCGTGTTGCGAGATATCACTGTAATGTTATCGTCCTGTTCAAGTTTCGCTAGCGACTGCCTTGGGATGATACCAAGTGTTATTCCTCGTCCCGGCTTGTGATGATGCTGATGCTGTGCTGGAGAGTTCGATGAGGCCCCAAGATGTGATCTCGCTGCCCGGGCGTCGAGGCTCTCGGCCTCCCGCGATTGCAGTGTTGATGTATATATGTTTTTGTATAGTTGTCTGTGTGTGTGTGTGTGTGTGTGTGTGTGTGTGTGTGTGTGTGTGTGTGTGTGTGTGTGTGTGTGTGTGTGTGTGTGTGTGTGTGTGTGTTTGTTTGTTTGTTTGTTTATGGATGGAAGGATGGATGCAAGCATAAATATGCACACAAAAACATCTATACTTCACACACAAACACACGCGCGCGCACACACACACATACACACACATACACATACATATATATACACGCATACACACATACATACATATACACGCATACGTACACCGCACAAATATGCCTCTACATTCGCATACAACAAACAGCAAAACAAAGTCGATCTCTTGCCTGTCACTGTCACTGCCACCGTCGCTGTTCTTGCCGATTACCTCCCTCATTAAAAATCATCACGTGCACGATTTTAGCAATTATGTTAATGCTTGCGGATCACGACGATTACGCACCAACGTCTTATTGTCTTGTGCAATGCTGAGGACGCCTCGGACGCTGTTGCACATTATGGAAGGGGAGGAGGGGGGGTTGAATGTAATTGATTCGTCAGCGTTATTATCATTACGGGCTTTGCAATTAGCCCCGATCGAGGGTGGCATCCCTCTTGCAGTGGTGGTTGCAGCCGTGGTTGCGTTGGATGCTCAGTATGAGGAGGAGGAGGAAGAAGAAGAAGAAGAGGAAGAGGGAGAAGAGGATAACTAGGAGGGGGAGAGGTGGAGGGGGAAGGGAAAAAGGAGGAGTAAAATAATAATAATAATAATAATAATAATAATAATAATAATAATAATAATAATAATAATAATAATAATAATAATAATAATAAGAAGAAGAAGAAGAAAAGAATGGAGGGAGAGAGAGGAAACCGCGACAGGGTGACAGGTTGATTAAGCCAGCGATATTTTCACGTCGTTGCACTAGCCACTGCGTTCATTATTATATTTTAAGTAGCATGCAAGGCTGGGATCATTATAACATCAGAATGACGTTGATTATTAATAAATGTTGGTATTATTGACCTGGTTATTTCCATTACTGCTATCAGTATCATAAACTATTATTAAGGTCCTCATTATCTCCATGTTATTTATCACAACAAATGCCTGTATCTTTCTTCACATTAGTATCTCCTTTCTGCGGTTGTCGAAGTGTATAGTAAGTGATAATATCGAGAATACGATAGTGAATAGTGAAATGCTAATGAAAAACTAAATCGACTCGGATAAAAGAATATTGCTATTAATGATTAGAAGTGTCTATGGAGATCATTAGATCATAATAAGATGGATAGTGGAAATTAAAAAAAAACTTTGTTTGCGAAAAAGAAATGGCTTTTAAAAATCTGAATGACATGAGGAGAGGGTTAGATAGATTAAAGGCAGATGCAGTTAATGTCCGTCCGTCCGTCCGTCCGTTCGTCTGTACGTCCATCCGTCCGTCCGTCCGTCCGTCCGTCCGTCCGTCCGTCCGTCCGTCCGTCCGTCCGTCCGTCCGTCCGTCCGTCCGTCCATCCATCCATCCATCCATCCATCCATCCATCTCTCTATCTCTCTATCTCTCTATCTCTCTATCTCTCTATCTCTCTATCTCTCTATCTCTCTATCTCTCTCTGTCTCTCTCTGTCTCTCTCTGTCTCTCTCTGTCTCTCTCTGTCTCTCTCTGTCTCTCTCTGTCTCTCTCTGTCTCTCTCTGTCTCTCTCTGTCTCTCTCTGTCTCTCTCTGTCTCTCTCTGTCTCTCTCTGTCTCCTCTCCTGTCTCTCTCTGTCTCTCTCTGTCTCTCTCTGTCTCTCTCTGTCTCTCTCTGTCTCTCTCTGTCCTCTCTCTCTGTCTCTCTTCCTCTGTCTCTCTCTGTCCTCTCTCTGTCTCTCTCTGTCTCTCTCTGTCTCTCTTCAAAACCCCCAAACCTGATGTAAACTAAACCCTAACCCTAAAAGTAAACCTTAAAACTGAGCCTTAACGAAGCACAATCTCCGCCGTGTGTTCGTCCTCACAGGCTCGATAAGAATGTGCAAATGAATGTTTTTCTCTCTTTTCTCTCTCTCTTCTTTTTCTTTCCCCCCCCCTTTTTTCTTATTATTAGGGGCTTTCCTTCGCTTAAGCAACTCTGGGGTCGGAGCGATGGATATGATCTCCCGTGTCGACAAGAGAGCTCCGTGTAATTACGTCGTGTTTTGAGCCGTAAGTACTGATGGAAAAGGGGTCCCGCGTGGCCATTGTGTGCACTCGTAAGCCCCGTGTAGAGTGTGGGTCGTTGGGACGAAGAAAGGGTTATATTTAGGGGTTTGTTTAGGGGCAGGATGTGGATGGGAGATGAGTGAGGGAGGGATGGAGGTATGGAGGGAGGGAGGAAGGCTAGGAGGGAGGGAGAGAAGGGGTGGAAGGGTGGGAGGGGGCGAGAGGGGGTGGAAGGGAGGGAGGAAGGAAGGAAGGACGGAGGAGGAGAGTGAGAGAGAATGAGTGAGTGAGTGAGTGAGTGGGGTATCGAGTGAGTGAGAGACTGAATGATGAGTAAGTATTGAATGAGGGAGTAAAAAAGAGATAAGAGAGGCTATATATGAGAGAGGACCAAGTGTCTTGAATGAATAACCAAGTTGATGAATGAATAAAAAGGTGAATGATTGACGGAGTGAGTGTACGGACGAAAGACCGAATGAGTGAGTTGTATATAATCAAATAAAATGAGTGAAAAGAGACAAGAATGCAAGAAAAAGAAAGAAAGGGAAAATACAGGAGAACAGACAAAACACAAAACAAGTATATATCAACAAAAAAAAAATGGAAGCAAACACACAACCAAACAAACAAGAAGCAGAACCAGAAAAACGTACAAATAAACAAACAAACTCAGAGAGAGAGAGAGAGAGAGAGAGAGAGAGAGAGAGAGAGAGAGAGAGAGAGAGAGAGAGAGAGAGAGAGAGAGAGAGCGGAGGAGGCAGAGAAGGACGCAAACACGCAATGGCAAATAATGCACAGATCTCGTTGCAAGTTGATTTATGAGTGAAGTAAGTCATTAGGCTGATTGCAACATCTATTTTAAGATTTCCGCAGATGTTTTAGTCTCCGCGTTGCTTTCGAGTTTGTTAATATGATGATGATGATGATGATGATGATGGTGATGATGGTGATGGTGATGGTGATGGTGATGGTGATGGTGATGGTGATGGTGATGATGGTGAGGAGGAGGAGCAGGAGAAGAAATGGGATGATGATGATGATGATGATTTTTGTTCTTATTTTCATAGCTATTATTGTTATTATTATTATTGTTATTATTATTGTTATTGTTGTTATTATTATATTATTATTATTATATTATTATTATTATTATTATTATTATTATTATTATTATTATAATAATAATGATAATTGTTGTTATTATTATTATTATCGTCACCATCATTATTATTATTGTTAATATTATTATTGTTATTATTATTGTTGTTGTTATTGTTGTTATTACCATCATCATTGCCGTTATCATTATCACTAATTTTGTCTTTTATCTTAAACGTTGTTGTTCTTCGTACCATTTATATTGTTATTGTTATTATCATTCTAGCAATTGATATTATATTTTTTGTTATTTTTATTTTTTTTACTATTATTATTATTGTTGTTGTTTTTATTATTTTTATTGTTATTATTGCTATTGTCATTGTTATTGTTTTTGTTATTGTTATCGTTATTGTTATTGATCTAGTTACTGTTGCTGTTTTTGTTATTATTATTATTATTATTATTATTATTATTATTATTATTATTATTATTATTATTATTGTTATTATTAAATTATTATTATCATTATCATTATTATCTTTATCGTTATCATTATCATCACTATTAAAATTGTTTTTCTTTCCATTTTTATTGTTGTTGCTATTATTATCATTATTGCTATTATTATCATTATTATTTTATTATTAATGTTATTATTATTGTTATTATTATCATCATCATTATTATTGTTATTATTATGATCATCATTATTATTTTTATTATTATTGTTACTATTGATGTTATCATTATTATTATCACTATTATTGTTAGAAAGAGAAAGAGAGAAAGAGAAAGGAAGAAAAGAGTAATAACAAAATACAACGACAGATCATAAAACAATCGATCTCTTTTTTTTTTCTCTCTCTCTCTCTTTTTCTTTCTCTGTGTGTGCGATATCTCAGGACTAATTTATGCAGGAGGGTTTGGTAACAGTGACTGTGCATAATGAGTCTTTTCCGCTTCTTGTTTGGTCTCGGCTTTTGTGCGGGACGACTGGACAAATTTGTATAGACATTCTTTTTTTTTCTGTTCAGTTTGAGAGGACTCGGGGGCGCGTGTGGTGGCTGGGGGGGGGGGGGCGGGGTGTCAATCAGCGTTGCAGACGATGTGAAGGCGACACCGCGGCCAGGTTTCGGCGGGGGTTAGCCTTTGCCGTGTTAATTGGGGATTGGGTGTTCGTTGTGTGATAGACATGGCATGCTTAGCACACACATTGTACACCCTTGCACACGCACACTCACACGCACACTCACACTCATACTCACACTCACACTCACACACTCACACACTCACACACTCACACTCACACTCACACTCACACTCACACTCACACTCACACTCACACTCACACTCACACGCACACGCACACGCACACGCACACACAGAGACCGACAGAGACAGGGACAGCAAGACCAGAGCGAGCGAGCCAGGAAGCCCATCCAGCCTTATCTAATTCATCGAGCTCCCTATCTATTCATCTACATGCCTTGATGACCGCGTCCTCCCGTTGTTGTATGCCTCAGTAGCCTCCTTATCAGCGACACGAAGCAAGTATTGAATCATAGACGAGCCCCTTCCCGTAGCCGATAATTAAATGATGGTCTTACACCTCACGGCGCCCTCCCCGCGGCCCCGAGCCTCATAAGGGGAGGGTGTGGGTCCCGTCCGCATGTCCGAAATCCCCATAGAGCGGCAGGGGGATCGTCGACCTTAAGGGCCACGGCGTCCGCGCGGGTTAATTTCCGTCGATATCTCCCCCTCCGTCCGCGCGAACCTCGATCTAATCCCCTTAAATAGGACCTTGCTGGTTTACACGACCCGGTTTTATGTGGTTCCTTGGTGAGTCGTCGAGGCCAAGGCGCTCCTGGTGGGCGGTGGGCGGTGGGCAGCCAAGGGCGATGAAGACGCCCCTGGTTAAAGGTCTCTTTCTTTCTCTTTATTTTTTTTTCTCTTTCTCTTCAACTGTCTGTGTCTGTCTGTCTGTCTATCCGTTTGTTTGATTATCTGTCCGTTTGATTGTCTGTCTGTCTCTGACCATAGAAAAGTGTAGGTCTCCATCGCGGTAGATAGATAGGCTACACCTTTACCACGGAGAAAGGGAGGGCGGGGTCGATATAAAAAAAAAACACCGAGAAATATCAGAAAGGAAATCAGTTCGGAAAAGAGGATCTAGATGTATATATGGAGAAAACACACCACACCACACCACACCACACCACACCACACCACACCACGCCACGTCACAACACACTCAAACAACACAAACGCAATATCTTCCTTTAAAATCTTCCTCTCCCAGTGCACATAATCGTTTCACAATACAGAATCCACGCCCTCCCCCCCCCTAGTTGGGATTGAGAGGTTGGGGAAGGGAAGGGGGTAGGGGTGGGGAGGGGGTAGGAGTGTGGTGGGGGATTGAGTTAAGTAAGGGTAGGGGTTAACGGGTTGGGGAAGGGAGGGGAGGGGATGAGGATTTTGGGGAGGAGGGTTAGG
>NC_051388.1:53508675-53509894 GCF_015228065.2 Penaeus monodon | reverse complement strand
ATATATATATATATATATATATAAAATTCTATATATATATTAAAATATTTATATATATATATATATATATTATATATTATAAAATATATATATAAAATATATATATATATAATTTTATTTTATATAATATATATATATATATATATATATATATATATAATATATATATATATATATAAAATATATATATATATATAATCTGGTGTAGAAATTTATTCAATATATGAAAGGGGTCGTGGAGGCATGGCAGTAAAAAGGTTTAAAGCCAGTGTCTTACAGGTTTGACTTAAGCACACAGCAATACTAAAGGTTTTTTGGCGATGGTTTGAATTGGCTTCCATATATTCAGGAGTCGGAAAAAAGAGCTGCTTTTCCAAACCACTCTTACTAATATTTTGGATTTTTTTTTATTTTTATCTATTTATTTATCTATCTATTTTTTATTTATTCGTTTTTTTTTTTTGTGTTTAGCTGCTTTGGGCGACTCATAGTTACTCGTTACAGGATTCTTAAAGGGAAAAACTGCGCAAAGAAGACTTAGCTGAGACTGATCTTTTAAAAAGGTACCTATAACTATGTCTTTAGTATGTGGATTGAGTCGCTGAAAGTGTGATGAGAGTTGACAAACCCTGTTGTTGTTGTTTTTTTAAGTATCAGCTGTCATTATACATACGCGGTTGTAAAATAATAATGAATAAATTACTAAAATAGAGAAATAAAAATAATAATAATAAATCCCAATAAACCATACCGCCCATGAAAAGTTTAAAAGCCCCCATATCAGGGGTGCCAATTAGAGGGCAACCCCCCCCCCAAAAAAAAAAAAAAAGATCTTTGCCTCCTCCAAAGTCTGCCTCCCCCCCCTCACCACCACCTCCCCAAGACCACAATTTTTTTTTTACACTTTTTATACTAAATTACCCCTAAGTAGATCCGTTTACACCTTTAAAATGCACCGAGCGCCACATCCATGAATAATTCATGACATCGACCCCCGACCTATGACTTACTGGAAAAAGAAGTGGAAAGTAACCTTTTCTGAACCTATAGGAAAGCCACAGATTTTCATTTCCTAATTGCTTCCGCTATTGCTACTGTTACTTTCCTTTCTCTACAGGGAATAGTGGTCAAATTCCCCTACTGTCTGCTATATACTTATGGAAGATGCAAGTTCACTGCTGAATGACTGATCCACCTTCATAGTATTGCAGAAGTAGTT
>NC_051388.1:53496482-53498982 GCF_015228065.2 Penaeus monodon | reverse complement strand
TGGAAATGGAAATGGAAATGGAAATGGAAATGGAAAGGGAGAGGGAGAGGGAGAGGGAGAGGGAGAGGGAGAGGGAGAGGGAGAGGGAGAGGGAGAGGGAGAGGGAGAGGGAGAGAGAGAGGGAGAGAGAGAGAGAGAGAGAGAAAGGGAGAGGGAGAGGGAGAGAGAGAGGGGTGGGAGAGAGAGGGGGAGGGAGAGAGATAGAGATAGAGATAGAGAGAGAAGTAAACAACTTGCTCGTTACGCAGAGAACAAGGTCAACAACAATTAAATCACGGCACTCGTCACTCCTCCCTCTGCAAGTCCGCCTCGCTTCCTGCTTGTGGATTTGCGTCTTTCGTCCGTACTTTATTCTCCTTGCCAGCCTCTTCGACATGTTTGCGCATACTTGTGGGTGAGTGGAATTTTTTTCTTTTTTTTTCTCCGTTTCTCCTTCTTCCTTTTCTTTTCCTTCTCCTGCTTAATCTCCTCCTCCTTCTTCCTTTTCTTCGCCTTCTCCTGCTTATTCTATTTCTCCTTTCCTCTTCCCCCTCCTTCCCCTTGTCGTCTTCCCTCTTCTCCCTTCTCCCCTCTCCCTTCCCTCTTCCCCATTCTCCTCCCTTCCCCCTCCTCCCTTCCCCTTCCCCTCTCCCCTTCACCCCTTCCCCTTCTGCCTTTCCCCTTTCCCCTCCCCTTCTCCCGTTCCGCCCTTCCCTTTCCCCCCTCCTCCCCTTGTCCTGCTGAGGAGGGACTCCTCAAGAAATCACCTTTTTTTAAAGTGGTTCTCCGAGCGTCTCAAAGGCATGCTTACGTCTATGTGAGAGCATGTACCCGTCCCCGTCAAGGGTCGTTGGCGATAAGGGAGAGATTCTGATCTGGTGTGTCTTGAGTGCAAAGCGACGTTAACGCACAATAACTCACGGCGGGAGTATACGTTGGCGTGTGTGTGTGTGTGTTGGGGGGGGGAAGGGAGGGAAGGAAGGAGAGAAGGAGGGGAGGTATGTTGATGTGTGTGTGGGGATATGTGTGTGTGTGTGGGGGGGTAAGTGTGTGTGTGTGTGTGTGTGTGTTTGGGGGAAGGGAGGGAGGGAAGGATGGGAGCTATGTGTGTGTGTGTGTGTGTGTGTGTGTGTGTGTGTGTGTGTGTGTGTGTTTGTTTGTATGTATATGTGTGTGTCACGTAGGCGAACGGTCAGACAGATGAATAAAGAGCCAAATCGATAGCTAAATCGATTGGCAAGGTATACCAAACGCTATTGTATATATTTGTTTACCAACATATTGTATTGAGTCAATTCATCAACTTCGTTATCGCCAGGTCGTCACCCACGACGTGAAAATTGGCTGACGTGGTCATCCCCTAGCCTATAGGCCCGTGTATCCGGGAGCTATTCTATGGTGTATCCTTTTGGTCCTTATAACCGAAGGGCGTCTCCTCGATCCCTTTCACCTCCTCAAGACCTCCGCAATGGACCGTACAGCTTCTTCCATTCATCTCCCTGTTCCTCAGCATCTTCCATTCATCTCCCTGTTCCTCAGCATCTTCCATTCATCTCCCTGTTCCTCAGCATCTTTCATTCATCTCCCTGTTCCTCAGCATCTTCCATTCATCTCCCTGTTCCTCAGCATCTTTCATTCATCTCCCTGTTCCTCAGCATCTTCCATTCATCTCCCTGTTTCCTCAGCTTCTTTCATGACAGCTACATACACACGCACACGGCAAATGAACAAGCGCGAACACACACACACACACACACACACACACACACACACACACACACACACACACACACACACACACACACACACACACACACACACACTCTAAGAGCAATGTGTGTATGTGTGTATCGATGACCCTCCAATCTCTCAGTGTCTCAGGCTGGACAGACACACTCTTTGTGTAAGTGTATTTGTGTATTTGTTTCCGACTCGCCTACGTGACCCACAGAAGGGAAGAGGGTACTGCAGGACACCCCCCCCCCTTCCCCCTTCCTCCCCCTTCCTCCCTCTTCTCCCCCTCCCCCATCTCCGTCCATCCCTCATTCAGCCGCGAGGTCGTGACGGTCCCATCAAGGAAGGCGGGGGACAGGGAGAAGGAGAGAGCCGCCTAGTGTTCTTTTTCCTCTCTCTCTCTCTCTCTCTCTCTCTCTCTCTCTCTCTCTCTCTCTCTCTCTCTCTCTCTCTCTCTCTCTCTCTCTCTCTCTCTCTCTGTATGTATGTATGTATGTATGTATGTATGTATGCATGTATGTATGTGTGTGTATGTATGTATGTATGTATGTATGTATGTATACATGTATGTAAGGAAAATAAAACTCACAGATGAACTTGTGGGGAAAATGAGACAAAATAAGATAGGAGAGGAAAATAAGATAAAAGTGTTGAAAAGTAAAAGAAGGAAGTTATAAAATAAAAGAGAAAGTGGATGTGAGTAAAGAGTGGAATAAGAAATGAAACCTGATAAACGGATGAATAGCAAAAAAGAAAAAGAGAGAAAAAATAAAGGAAATAAGACGGA
>NC_051388.1:53476848-53488882 GCF_015228065.2 Penaeus monodon | reverse complement strand
CCCACACACACAACCCCAAAAACCACAAAAAAAAAAAAATTCCCCAAAGACGCGTACCAATACGTGCATGCACGCACTTACACGAATATCATAACATGGTTCTGTTGCGCATACATTGCTTCTGCAACCTCGTTAAACGCCTCCTATTATTTTTACGACCTCGTTAAACGGACTCATTGCTTCTACAGCGCCGCTGAATGGCCCTGCTGTGTTTACAGCCTCCTTAAACTTACGGCATGTACCCACGGCATCTATGGGTCTTCTCGGGCGTCCTCCGGTGCCTGGGTCAGCGGCCGCCCCCATCCTGACCGCCAAGCGTGAAGACTTTTGTCACGGCGGAATTCTTTTCTCGGGCCCTTTTTTTTCCTCCTCCGTTTTCTTTTTTCTTTTCTAGTCCTTTTTAGCCATCCTTCCTCTTTCTCTCTGTCTGTCGGTTTTAATGGTTCTCCGAGTGCTGGTCTCTGTGCTGCTCCTTGTGGGGGCAACGTTCTTGGCCGAGGTGGTGCTGCTTAAGGCCAGGGTCACGTGGTCTGTCTGTGATGCTCCTTATCGAGATGACGATCGTGATGCTGGGGCCTGGAGAGCTCCGGGTCAGGGCTGAGGGGGGGGAGGGGAAGGGAGGGGGGCGAGCCGCTCAAACTTGCGTCGATACTGATCGGAGAAAATAACCCTTTTAAAAAACTAGTTGGGGTTTGTCATGGAGAGGATGAAGGTTTTATCAACGCTAATAAGTAATGTGGTATCTTGATGCTGTGCTTGTGAAGAGGCAGGGGTTTGGCCCGTGGTTGGACCTGATAAGCCAACTAGGGAATTTAATTCTTCAGTGCCAGACTTCGCCCTCGGGATCTTCTCTTTATTGCTCCCTCGATGCTCTCGGAGGCGCCCCATATCTGCGCCATAGACTGGTGCAACTACACAAATGTATTAGTCCCCGGCCACGTACCCTGTGATAAGCGTGCGGGTCATAAACTCCCCCCGTGATAATCCCCGGGCGATCCGAAGCTCCGAGATAGTTCCCCAGTTTGCGAACCGAAACAATTCTATAAGGGGGCAGCTGCTTCGCTTTATCTCGCGTCTCGACTCGCTCTCGAACCGGTTTGCAAGACTGATTAAGTATCTAATTGTATATGACTCTTTTATTGTAGAAAGAGATGCACAGAGTAAAAAAATATATATATAAGTAAAAAATACCAAGCATGTTTGCTTGCCGTTTTATAGTTGTTGTCCTCGCATTTAAGCCGTTTTGAGCGAAAAAAGAAAAACAAAAACGGCAAACTGGGTAACATTCGAGCGCCGAGGCGATGGCAAGCTCATCTGTCATTTCGGCCGACAGCTCCTTTGGTCTTGTGATAGCTAATGTTATTTATGCTCGAGGTTGAGTCTGCGATGCTCCTTCATATATCAGTGTTGCAGTGAATAATTGGCGAGCATTAATCCAAAGATCGTTTATTGACTAATCCCGCATCGAAAAGGGGGGTTCAAGAAAGCCCAGGATGGACCGAAACCTAATTTCACCGGAGCTTTTCTCAAAAGATTTTTTTTTTTCTCCCTCTCTTCCTTCTCTTTTTTTCTTATCGACCTTTGCTTCTCCGCCAAAAGGGGCAATTTCCTTTAGAAAACCGAGCATTCTCAACCTTACCCCGGGCCTGAGTCCTTTCGGGCGCAGGTAGTCAGGCCCGGGCTCATCTTTAATACGTGATCCTTTGGTTTTTAATAGAGAATTTAGAAATGGCACCCCACGTGTCAAATTTTTGCCCCGAAGCCCTGGATTTATAGGGAAAAGGGGCACACGCACAAAGCACACCCCACACGCACACGCCCACGCCCACGCACCCCGCACACCCCCCGCACAAAGCCCACCACACGCACAAAACACACACACCCCCACACCACACACACACAAACACACACCACACACACACACCCACACACCCCACACCACACACACACACCCCACACCCCACCACAAAACACACACACACCCACACACACACCCTGCAAAACCCTTTGGCCATTCCGGGCGCGATAATTTCGATAAATTTAAAAGGAGGATAAACCCGGAAAGAAAAAGAATATATATGCATCAGATCAACCCCATCGGTATCATTTCAATTCATCCATTTCGAGCTGTGGTTGGGGCCCTCCCTTTTGGGGTTTCGGGAGGCAATTTTAAAATTTTTTCCCAAAGATGAAAGACCCCCCCCCGAGGGTCCTGCTCTCGCTCCCGGTCTTTTTTAGGGGTCAGATTTAAAGCACGTCCCTTTTGGGGGAAGGGCCCGTCCTGGGTCGGTCGAGGGGGACCCTGTTTTGGGAAAAAACATGGGATGCAGTAGGAAATATATTTTGGGATATGTTTTTCATTATATATATATTTTATATTTTATAATTATTATATTATATTATTTTAAAATATTTTTAAAATAATGCATGTATTTATGGATGTAGGGATTGCATGTATGAGTATTGTGTGGTTTTTTGTGGTGTGTGTGTGTGGGGTTGGGGTGTGTGTGGTGTGTGTGTGTGTGTGTGTGTTTGGGTGGGGTGTGGGGTGTGTCCGTTTGTTAGACATAGGGTTTTGACAGATAGATAGTCCCCTTGGGAAATAGATAGACAAAAAAGATCAAGGGAAAAAGCGGGAAAGAACACACACACACCGCGCGGGGGCGTGTCTCAAAACCCCCCCCCCCCCCTTTCCCCCCCCCTTTCCCTTTCCCCGCGCCGAAAAATTTGCTTTACCTTTTTAGTATTAACTCCCAATTTTTTTCCCCCCCCTCCTCCTTAAACCCCCCCCTCCCTCCCTCCCTCCCCCTTTCTTTCCCTTCCCCCCCCTCCCCCCCCTCCTCCTCTCCCCCCCCCTCCCCCTCCTCCTCCTCCTCGTCTCCTTCCCCCTCCTCTTCTTCCTCCTCCTCCTCCGCCTCCTCCTCCCTCCCCCCCTCCCTCCCTCCCTCCCTCCCTCCCTCCCTTTCTCTCCCCTCCCCCTCCAATTACCCCTTCCCTCCCCCTCCCCTTCCCCTCCCCCTCCCCTATCCTTCGCCGACCCGCTTTTAAATATATGTAGATTCCGCCGGGCGCAAATGACAATTAAAGTGTATCAGTGCATTAGCATGTAGAGCGGGCGGGATGAGGCCAGTTCTTGCGGTCTTAATTACCCAGCTCTTGTTTAGCGCAGTCGGAGGACCTCTTGTGGCCCTGGGGGGGAGGGGGGAGGGGGAAGAGGGTAGGAGGGAGTGAAGGAGTGAGGGAGGGAGGGGGTAGGGGGTAGGGGGTGGGGAAGGGAAGGGGTTAAGGTGGTGGGGGTGGGAGGGGGGAGGGGAGAAGAGGGGGTGGAAAGATGTCTCTATCTTGGCGTTTCTCCTTGTTCTTCTTTTTCTTCTTTTTCTTATCGTCTTTTTCCTCCTCCTCCTTATTCTTCGTATAATTATTTTGTTCTTTATTTATCTTTCTCTTTCTCTTCTCTTCCTTTCTTCATTTTCTCCTGCTTTTTCTTCTTCATCTTCTTCTTCTTCTTCTTCTTCTTCTTCTTCTTCTTCTTCTTCTTCTTCTTCTTCATTATCTTCTTTTCTTTCTTTTTGATCGTTTCACAACACATCACTCGTTATTTTTCTTATTTTTTTCCATATTCTTCCTATTTTCCTGCCTCCTTTTATCGCTTCCTTATCACTTTAATGGTTCTTCCTTTTTTGTTAGTACACTTCATCATTATCACCTTAATTAATCGTCTATTTCCCATTCCCTTTCGTACCCTTATTCTCCTCCTCCACCCCTGTTCTCTCCTCATTTCTTCATATCTTTCGCACCTCGTTCGGTCTCTAAATACGAAAATTTTATTGAGAAGTTGGGAAGAGAGAGGGAGAGGGAGAAAGAGAAAAAAAAAAGAAAGAGAGAGAGAAAAAAAGAGAGAACAAAACAGAACAGAAAAAAGAACAGACAGACGGAGACGGAGGAAGATAGAGACATAGAGAGCAGCGAAAGATCAGAAGCAAAAAGGGGAAAAGATGAAATACGTAGATGAAGAAAGCAATCAACAAGAGAAACAGAACATTTTAATAAAAAAAAGAAGTTGAAATGAACGATAGAGCGAAACTGTTATGATTAAAAGCAGAAACGAAGAAGAAAAATAGACGAAAAAAAATAATCGTGTGAGAGAATTCGCTTTGATATTCAACCAAAAGCAATCGTTTCTCTTCTGTGTTCAGTGTGGGAAAATCAGCCGTGTTTGAAAGTGAAATTGTTCAGTAAAGTGGAAATTCGGATCTATTCTCTATGTGTGTGTGTGTGTGTGTGTGTGTGTGTGTGTGTGTGTGTGTGTGTGTGTGTGTGTGTGTGTGTATGTGTATGTGTATGTGTATGTGTATGTATGTATGTATGTATGTATGTATGTATGTATGCATGTATGTGTATGTGTGTATGTGTATGCTTGCGCGTGACTATATGCGACTGTGTCTGTAAGCGCAGGAAAGGCGATTGCGTCACACCCGCAGAGCTTACACTTACCCCTATTGTTCATCCGAGAGCAGAGTCAAAGGCGAATCTCGGTGAGGGTCCGAAGCTCGCACAAAGGAAGCAGTTGCTGTGGGCCGCCCCGTCTCTTTCCTCACTACAAAAGGATCAAGTTTTTAAAAGACAAGAGTGGGCAGGGAAAGGGGAGGGGGGCAGGGGGGGGAGAGGAGGGGAAGAGGAAGGGGAGGGGGCAGGGAAAGGGGAGAGGGGGGAGGGGGAGGGATAGAGGTATGGGTGCCAATGGACGGGAGCGAGAGTCTGGAGTGAAATGAGGAGATCGATGTTTGGAGCGATTTTTTTTGTGTGTTTGATTCTCTCTCTTTTATTTCTTCTTTTTTTTCCGTTTTCTATTTCTCGCTTGTTTTTGTTCTAGCCTTTCTCTCTCTCTCTCTCTCTCTCTCTCTCTCTCTCTCTCCCCTCCTCCTCTCTTCCTCTCTCTCTCTCTCTCTCTCTCTCTCTCTCTCTCTTCTCTCTCTCTCTCTCTCTCTCTCTCTCTCTCTCTCCTCTCTTATTATTATTATTATTATTATTATTATTATTATTATTATTATTATTATTATCATTATTATCCTCATCATCATCGTCATTATCCTTTTTATTATTATTATTACTAGTATTAGTAGTACTGTTACTAGTAATAGTAATAGTAATAGCAGTAATAGTAGTCTGGGTAGTAGCAGTACCCATATAAAGGATGGTGATTGTGATAATAGTGATAATAATCCCATTACTCCTCGCCCCCCACCCCCACCCCCCACCCCCCACTTTTCCTCCGTGACAGAAGGGTTAGCGAGCCGGAAATAGGTAATGCCGAGAGAGAGAAAACTTAAGGGGCTGTTGGCAGGTGCGTCTGGACCGTTGTATTTCGTTTCTCTGGCTGTCTGTCTGTCTGTCTGTCTGTCTGTTTTATGTATCTATCTGTCGGTATTTTTGCATTTATCTATCGATCTGTCTGTCTGTGCATCTATCTGTCTGTCTATCTATCTATCTGTTGTTATTTGTGCATTTATCTATCTAGCAGTCTATCTATGTATGTATGTATCTGTGTATGTATGTATCTATCTATCTGTCGTTATTTGTACATTCATCTATCTGTTAGTGTGTCACCCTATTTTTTATATACCTATTTCTCTTCCTAATTCTCTATCTATTAACCTATTCATGTATCAATATATGTGTATTTATGTATCTGTGTCTGTGTACGCGGATACATGCACATATACAGACGAGACAAAGAAAAAAAAAAGGAAATTATTTAGAAAGTGGCAAAAGAAGGAGAAGAAGAAGAAGAAGAAAACGAAGAAGAAGAAGAAAAAAAAAAGAAAAAGAAGAAAGAAGGAAAGAAAGAAAAAGTCCCATGTCCAGACGATATATTTCGGTAACCTCTTTGCCGGCGATTAGCGCCGAGCGGTCGGTCAGCGCTGTAGTGCGGCCAACCGCAGGCGATCAGCTGCTCTCTGTTGCTGCGGTCAGCTGGCCAGGCGGACCTGATTTCGATGTTGGGGTTTTTGTTGGTGGTGGTGGTGGTGGCGGTGGTGGTGGTGGTGGCGGTGGTGGCGGTGGTGTTTTTGTTGGTGGTAGATGGTGGTGCTGTTGTTCTATTGCTGTTGGAGATGTTGTTTGAGATGGTGTTGATGGTGGTGCTGTTGTTGTTGTTGATGATTGCGGTGGTGCTGTTGTTAGAGATGGTGTTGATTTTGATGGTGGTGGTGGCGAGAGGGAGAAGAGATGGCGAAACAGCAGAAGAATGGGGAAGAGGGAAAGCAAAAGAGAAGAGGGGAGACAGGTAAGAGAGAGAGAGAGAGAGAGAGAGAGAGAGAGAGAGAGGAGAAGAGAGAGAGAGAGAGAGAGAGAGAGAGAGGGAGGGGAAGGGAGAGGGAGAGGGAGAGGGAGAGGGAGAGGGAGGGGAGAGGGAGAGGGAGAGGGAGAGGGAGAGAGAGAGAGAGAGAGAGAGAGAGAGAGAGAGAGAGAGAGAGAGAGAGAGAGAGAGAGAGAGAGAGAGGGGGAGAGAGAGAGAGAGAGAGGGGGGGGGAAGGGAGAGGAAGGTAAGAGGGAATCCTCATCCTCCCCTTCGCCTTTGGGAGCTGTTTTGCATAATGATAATAAATCTCAAGTCGAAGCCAACGCGCATGTGATCGGAGGGGTTAAATGTGTCCGATTTAGCAAACGACCCATTTGTGTTTTGCAATTTCGTTAGTGGTGTTGTTCATGCACCCCCCCCCACCCACCCCGCTAACCTACCTCCAGCCCCCCCCCCCTCTAACCTACCTCTAACCCCAACCCCTCCTGCTTACTTATCTACACCCCCACCCCCTTCACCCCCCACCCTTTCTAACGTATCTACACCCCCACCCCCTTCACCCCCCACCCTTTCTAACGTATCTACACCCCCACCCCCTTCACCCCCACCCTTTCTAACGTATCTACACCCCCTTCCCCCCCCCCCTTCTAACATATTTACCCCCCCCCCCCCGCGCGGTCTCGGAAGATGCGCGTCTCGGATTTTTTATCCATTTTTTTTCGTGTTTGTGGGTGGAGGGTTATTGAAAAGATTTGTCTTTTTTTCTGCTATTTCTTCCCTTTTCCAATTCCTCTTTTTTCTGTGTGTTTGTGTCCTCTCATTCTCTCTCTCTCTCTCTCTCTCTCTCTCTCTCTCTCTCTCTCTCTCTCTCTCTCTCTCTCTCTCTCTCTCTCTCTCCCTCCCTCCCTCCCTCCCTCCCTCATTCCTTCCCTCCCTCCCTCCCTCCCTCCCTCCCTCATTCCTTCCCTCCCTCCCTCCCTCCTCCTTTTCCTTCCTTCCCTACCCCCCTTCACCACCCTCTTCTCCCCCCCCCCCCCCCGCACCCTGTCCTGCTCATCCTGTAGGACTCGCGCCGCAGTGACATATGGCGCTATCCGGTTGTCCTGCACCTGACGCTGCCTTCCCTTCCCCCCCTTACCCCTTCTATCCTCTAACCCCCATCTCCCCCCCATCTCCCCCCCTCGATCCTCCATCTCCCCCCCCCCTCAATCCTTCATCTCCCCCCCCCCCCCATCAATTCTCCATCTCCCCCTCCCCCCCACTTTCCGCCCCCCCCTCCCTCCTTCGTACCCCAGGAGGAGGCATATCCTTCAGCCACGAGGAATTTTCTTGGCGTCCCTGCATGGTGGGGTTTTCCACCCCCCCCCCCTTCCTCCCCTGCTCTCTTGCCCTGCCATTTCTCTCTCTTCCTTCTCTTTGCTTCTCGTTATCTCCTTATCTCTCTCCTGTTGCTGTTCCTTCTTCTCCTCTGCCTCCTGCTGGTGTTTTCTCCTGTTCCTCCTACTCCTCTTCCTCCTGTTTCTCCTGTTCCTCCTGTTCTTCCTCCTTCTCCTCCTCCTTCTCCTCCTCCTCCTCCTCCTCCTCCTCCTCCTCCTCCTCCTCCTCCTCCGCACCTCTCATTCTCTCCGCTCTATCCTCTCTCCCACTTTCGCTTCTTTCCCTCCTTCCCTCTTTCACTCCCTCTTTCTCTCCTTCCCTCCTTCCCTTCCCTCCCTTCCTCACCCACTTACACCTGTTTAAATGTTCCGACGGAGGCGAAGGGTGGACAAAGGGGAGGGGGGGGGAAGAGGGGGGGAGGGGGAGTTTACGTCTCGCTCTTTAGTTCAACCTTGCAATAACATGTCAACATTGGCTCATTGTGCACGCTTACACAGCCGTGGCGCGGTCGGTCTTGCGTCTGGCCATCACTGTCGGCGGAGCATGAAGCCATATGTCTATCTGTTTTTGCGGTTGTCTGTCTGTACATGCGCATTGTGGTTAGGTGTGTGTGTGCATATATATATATATATATATATATGTGTGTGTGTGTGTGTGTGTGTGTGTGTGTGTGTGTGTGTGTGTGTGTGTGTGTGTGTGTGTGTGTTGTTTTTATATATATATATATATATATATATATATATATATATATATATATATATATATATATACATACATACATACATATTTATGAATATATTTGTGTGTAGGTGAGTGAGAGAGCGGCCTGCAGGTCGCTCTGCCGTGGACGACAGGCCGGGCCTCACGTCACGGCATCGCCATCGAGCGCCCCTTCTACGGCCGAGCCTCCCGGCGCCGTGGCCTTGAATCCAAGCACCGCCTTCTGCCACGTCTGACCCCCCCCCCCCCCCCGCGCACCGCCACCATCTGGCGACAACCTGCCATGGCGTCGTGGCCATCGGCAAGAGTGCTCCTGCGGCCATAGGCTCTGCCACTTTCCCTTGCTCGCACGCTCCGCCGGCAGCCACTACGCTTTTGCTCTTCGGCAATTGCTCCGTTTGTCTGTCTGTCTTTGTCTGTTTGTCTCTTTCTCTTTGTCTGTCTGTCTGTGTCTCCCCTTTCTCTTTCTCTCTCCCTCCCTCCCTCCCTCTCTCCCTCCCTCATTTCCCTCCCTCATTCCCTCCCTCATCCCCTCTCTCCTTCATGCAAGCGTACCCTCACCATACCCTAGGAGGGCATCTTCAAGAAGGCACAGGGTAAGGCGAGAGGTTTCCCCCTCCCTCCCTCCTCCCTGTTATGAACGCCATGGGGGGGGGGGTGTACGTCGCTGCCGCTCCCCTCTCCTGTGGCCTGGTTTAGTGTCCTCTCGTCGGTCGGAGGAGGAGTGCGTTTGGCTCCGAGTTCTGGTTTATCGAATTGCATGATCTGGGCATGCGGTCGAGCAGTCTCAAAAATGCTGTTGGTTTTGGCTCCTACAGTCCTCCTACCTTCCCCCCTCCCTCCCTCCTTTTCTTCCTTCTCTCTCTCAATCTCCGTTCTCTCTCTCTCTCTCTCTCTCTCTCTCTCTCTCTCTCTCTCTCTCTCTCTCTCTCTCTCTCTCTCTCTCTCTCTCTCTCTCTCTCTCTCTCTCTCTCGCATTCTCTGTTACCCTCGCTCACCCTCATTTACCCTCCCCCTCTCCCTGCCCCTCTCCCTCCCCCTTGCACTCTTGGGCACTGGTCAGGTCGACGCAGCTCGTCCGGACGTCTTGAACAATCCATTATGAATTCTAACAAGGACCCCGATCCTTTTTTCGCTCTTAATGGACCCCAGCGTCTTATAAGGGGCCCGTGGCGAGTGTGCTGGGCCGGGTCCTACACTCTCTGCCACGCCTACCTGACAACTGTTTCATAAACTAGTAGCGCCTGTCAAATCTGTCACCAGGCAAGGGTACGTTCGGGGATTTGGCTGAGGAATTCGCTTGATATAAAAAGGAAACCGGAGGGGAAAAGGATCACATGGCGCAGTGCTGTCATGGCGCAGTGCTAATTAGGCACAAGTTTTTTTTTCGATACATACAGTCAAGTATAGAGAACGACGAACATATAAGCAGAAGCATGAAGGATTAAGGATTAGACACAAGAAGGAAAGAGAGATTTAAGAGGCTGATACCACTCCCTCCCCCCCCTCCCCCTCTAGGCTGTGGGGACTTTTTAAAACATCATCATTAACTTATCCTCCTCCCTGCGCACGAATCCTCCAGGTTTTCAAAAACATTAATTCTGCCGCGTCAGAGATGTTTCGCAGGGACCTCAGAGCGCATTTCCACGGGCGTGAAGGCTGTGTCAGGGCGCCGACATTCGCCCGACATAGGATACCACATATTTGCACATTCTCGTCGCGCCCCTGCCATCTCTTTAAAGTAAGAGAGGCGGCGGAGGCAGTAGCGGCAATCTGCAGCGGCGAGGAAGCAGCCTCTCGTGTGAGTGATAAATAGGATACGGCCGTGCGACAGCAATTGCAACAAGGAAGATGTATGAAGGAGTGAATGATAGATGTGATGCGCGCTGTGTGACCGGTCTAACTGTTGGCTCAGACGTCGGGATGATGAAGGACTGTAGAAGGCAGAGGAACCTGCTGGGCTGCAAGCATGATAGCGGCTGCACGACAATGATGCGGGTTGGGATTTGTCCGGATGTTTCAGAGGGGAGATTGGCTGTGGGGGGGAGGGAGAGGGAGATGGAGAAGGAGAGGGGAAAGAAGAGGTAGAAGGAGAGGGAGAGGAACAGGAACGGGGAGAAGGAGAGGGAGAGGGAGAGGGAGACTGAGACTGAGAAACAGGGGGAATGAAAGGGAGATGGGGATGGAGAGGGAGAGGGAGAGGGAAAAGGAGGTGGAAAGGGAGAGAGAGAAAGAGAGAAATTGGTAGAGAGAGAAAAAGAAAAAGACAGTAATGCAACTTATTTGCACACCCATTTTTAGAAAATTATTATTCTTATTATTCCTATTCATTTGCATTACCAATCACGAAAGCTCCTCACTTTTCTCGCTCCCGCGCCTTCTCCTGGGCCGGCTTCCTCCCCGGGAACAAGAAAGGCCTCAGTCTCCCCCTCCGTCAGCGGGGCCATCGATAAAGCCTGGCTTTGCGTAGGCTCTTTCTCGCGATTTTAATTCCGGGAGACAAAAGAAGCGGGTTTGTGGCGCAAGCGAGATAACGAAGCTCTTGATCTTCCTGCGGGACAAAGTAAGCTCTTGAGGGCGCCCTGCGGGAGGGACAGGGGGGGAGATTAGCTCTCTGCCTCCTCCCCCCCCCTCTCCTTTTCTCTTCCTTTTTCCCACTCCTTTCCTCTTCTCTTCCTTCTTTTCCTCTTCTCTTCCTCCTCCTCCTCCTCCTCCTCCTCCTCCTCCTCCTCCTCCTCCTCCTCCTCCTCCTCCTCCTCCTCCTCCTCCTCCTCCTCCTCCTCCTCCTCCTCCTTCTTCCCCCTCCTCCTTCTTCCCCCTCCTTATCCTCTTCCCCTCTCCTCCTCCTTCTCCTCTTCCCCCTTCTAGAGCGCCAAGTATGCAAGCCACGGCGGCGCGGCCTGTAGCGGCGCCGTATTTGGGCGGCCGGGCGAGATCTCAGCCTCCGATAACCGCTCTGATAACTGGGCCGATAACTGACGTGCTGACTGCTCACGGGAATGATGTAATTATACAGTCCCTGTCCACGGAACGAGCATCACGTCGTCTCCCATTGGCACTTCAGCGGTCGTCTTCCAGCGTTTCTGCACTCCTTTCTACTATCTGTCTTTTTTCTGTGCTTTTTCTCTCTCCTTTTCTCTTTTTTTCCCATTCTTTTTCCCTTTTTTTTCTTTTTCATCCCATTCTCCACTCGTCTATTTATGCCTCCCTCTCTCCAGTTCTCCTTCCCTTCCTTCCTTCTACTCTTCCTCTCTCTCTCTCTCTCTTTCTCTCTCTCTCTCTCTCTCTCTCTCTCTCTCTCTCTCTCTCCCTCTCTCTCTCTCTCTCTCTGTCTCTCTCTTCCTCCCTCCTTTCCTCCCTTCCTCCTTTCCTTCCTCCCTCCCTCCCCCTATCCCTCCCTCCCTCCCTCCCGCCCTTCCTCCCTTCCTCATCCAATTCCCCAGATAACTTAATGTTCCCCGCCCCCCTTATTCTCCTTCCATGCTGCGAACTGTTTCCTCTACCCCCCCCCCCCCTACAAGAGGTCCTCAGCCCTCTCCTAGGCCAGTCAGCAAGTCAGCAAGGTACGCTGTGCCAATCACCACATGCAGCAGTTATCAAGAACACGCACATAATCCACGTACCGATCATATCGCC